>NC_087283.1:21388958-21541137 GCF_015220805.1 Pogoniulus pusillus
GATGGCACCCCCCTACTGGTGCCCACCACCCATGCTTCCAACAGGCTGGCAGTGCCCAGTGTGGCACCAGCGTCCCCCAGGTATGGCTGAGTCCAGGGATGGTCCCCAGCTGCTGGGGAACCTCATCCCTCCTGATGGTGCTGGTAAGAGGAGAGGTTGGACTGCCCAACCAACCAGAGCATGGCACTCAGTGCCAACCTAGCACCCAGCCCTGCCCAACCAACCACACCATGGCACTCAGTGCCAACCTAGCACCCAGCCCTGCCCAACCAACCACACCATGGCACTCAGTGCCAACCTAGCACCCAGCCCTGCCCAACCAACCACACCATGGCACTCAGTGCCAACCTAGCACCCAGCCCTGCCCAACCAACCAGAGCATGGCACTCAGTGCCAACCTAGCACCCAGCCCTGCCCAACCAACCACACCATGGCACTCAGTGCCAACCTAGCACCCAGCCCTGCCCAATCAACCACACCATGGCACTCAGTGCCAACCTAGCACCCAGCCCTGCCCAAACAACCACACCATGGCACTCAGTGCCAACCTAGCACCCAGCCCTGCCCAAACAACCACACCATGGCACTCAGTGCCAACCTAGCACCCAGCCCTGCCCAACCAACCACACCATGGCACTCAGTGCCCAGCCAGCCTTGGATTCAACCCCTCCAGCCACAGCCACTCCACCACCTCCCTGGGCAGCCCATGCCAGTGCCAATCACTCTCTCTGCCAGCAGCTTCCTCCTCACAGCCAGCCCAGTTCTGCCCTGCCACAGCTTCAGCCTGGGGCCCCTTCTGCTGCTGCTGCCTGCCTGGCACCAGAGCCCAACCCCACGTGGCTGGGTTGGCACTGAGTGCCATGCTCTGGCTGGGCAGGATGGGAAGCACAGCACACCTCTTGCTCTCCCTTCTGCCCTTGATGCTTCTCACCTCCCTCTGAGGTCCTCTCCCACCTCAGGGCAGAGGTGAAGCTGAGGACTGTGCCGCTCCAGACCTTCCTCTGTCTTCTTCTGAGCCAAATGCCCCTGGCAAAGGCCTCCTTTAGGAAGCTGGAAAGGTTAAAATCTGGGATGTGGGAAGCTGCTCCTGGAGCTCTTCCCACCTGGATGTGACCCCCTGCTGCTGCTGCTGTCCCTGCAGCCTGCCTGAGCGCCTGGGCTCGGCCACCAGCACCAGCAGTGCCCTCATCAGCAGCCGCCTCCAGGAGCTAGTGAGGCTCTTCAAGGAGAGGACTGAGAAGGTGAAGGAGAAGCTGACTGACCCCGAGGTCACCTCAGATGATGAGAGCCCTGGGCCATGTGAGTTCCAGCTGGGTGGGCAGCCTTTGACTGGTGGGCACAGGGAGGAAGATGCTCAATTGGCGGCTCAAAGCCCTTAGGATGAGTGGCTGGAGGTGGAGAAGGACCTAAGGGTTGTGACTAGTGGCTACCTGGTGATGAGGTAGCAGCCAAAAAAGGCCACCAGCAATCTTGGCTTGCATCAGGAGTAGTGTGGCCAGCAGGTGGAGGGGTGTGGTTGTCCCACTCTGCTTGGCACTGGGGAGGGCACACCTCGAACCCTGGGGTGGGATTCAGGAGGACATGGAGGGGCTGGAGGAGGTCCAGAGAAGGGGGGCAAGGATGTGGAGTCTCTTTCTCTGGAGGCTTTCAAGCCCTGTCTAGGGATGTGCTGCTGTGAGACTTGAGCTAGATGCTAGAGGGTCCTGCTCTGGCAGGGGGTGTTGAGCTTGAGGAGCTATGGAGGTCACCTCCAACCCCTACCATCCTGTGATCCATGGAGGTCCCTCCCAACCCCTGTGATCCATGGAGGTCCCTTCCCAACCCCTGTGATCCATGGAGGTCCCTCCCATCCCCTGTGACCTATGGAGGTCCCTTCCAAACCCTGTGATCCATGGAGGTCCCTCCCATCCCCTGTGATCCATGGAGGTCCCTCCCATCCCCTGTGACCTATGGAGGTCCCTTCCAAACCCTGTGATCCATGGAGGTCCCTTCCAAACCCTGTGATCCATGCAGGTCCCTTCCCAACCCCTGTGATCCATGCAGGTCCCTTCCCAACCCCTGTGATCCATGGAGGTCCCTTCCCAACCCCTGTGATCCATGGAGGTCCCTCCCATCCCTTGTGATCCATGGAGGTCCCTCCCATCCCTTGTGATCCATGGAGGTCCCTCCCATCCCTTGTGATCCATGGAGGTCCCTTCCCATCCCCTGTGATCCATGGAGGTCCCTCCCATCCCTTGTGATCCATGGAGGTCCCTCCCAACCCCTGTGATCCATGGAGGTCCCTTCCCAACCCCTGTGATCCATGGAGATCCCTTCCAGCCCCTGTGATCCATGGAGGTCCCTTCCCAGCCCCTGTGATCCATGGAGATCCCTTCCAGCCCCTGTGATCCATGGAGGTCCCTTCCAGCCCCTGTGATCCATGGAGGTCCCTCCCAACTCTGTGATCATCCATGGAGGTCCCTTCCAGCCCCTGTGATCCATGGAGATCCCTTCCAGCCCCTGTGATCCATGGAGGTCCCTTCCCCACCCCTGTGATCCATGGAGGTCCCTCCCAACTCTGTGATCATCCATGGAGGTCCCTTCCAGCCCCTACCACCCTGTGATCCCATGAACAAAGGTGGGGAAGGGTCTGGGGCAGAGGGCTGGGGAGGGGCAGCTGAGGGAGCTGGGGGTGTGCAGTGTGAGGAAGAGGAGGCTGAGGGAGACCTCATTGCTCTCTGCAGCTGCCTGAGAGGAGGCTGCAGCCAGCTGGGGCTGGGCTCTGCTGCCTGGGCTCAGGGGATAGGAGAGGACCTGGCCTGGGGTTGTGCCAGGGGAGGCTCAGGTTGGGGAGGAGGAGAAATTCCTTTGCTGGTGATGGAGGAGGTCCAGAGAAGGGCAACAAAGGTGGGGAAGGGTCTGGAGCAGAGGGCAGGGGAGGAGCAGCTGAGGGAGCTGGGGGTGTGCAGTGTGAGGAAGAGGAGGCTGAAGGAGACCTCATTGCTCTGTGCAGCTCCCTGAGAGGAGGCTGCAGCCAGCTGGGGTTGGGCTCTGCCCACATGCACCAAGCACCAGGACAAGAGGACACAGCCTCAGGCTGTGCCAGGGGAGGTTCAGCTTGGAGATGAGGAAGAGCTTCTTGCCAGCAAGGGTTGCCAGGCCCTGGCCCAGGCTGCCCAGGGAGGTGTTGGAGTCCTCATCCCTGGGGGTGCCTGAAAGCTGCCTGGATGTGATGCTGAGGGAGGTGGTTTGGTGCTGGTGGTGGCTCAGCAGTGGCACTGTGAGCTCTTTTTGGGGGGGGTGGGTGGGGGGGGAGGAGGGGAGAGCTTGGGGCTTGGTGACCTCTAAAGGCTCTTCCCACCTCAGCATCTCTGTGGCTCGGTGCTTTTCCTCCCCTGTAACCCTGAGTGACCTCTCCCAGCCCCAGGCACAGCAGCTCCAGCAGCAGCAGCAGCAGCAGCAGCAGCTCCAGCAGCGCCGCCTGCCCCGGGAGGGGCTCTGGAGGGGTCCAAGGCAGCAGGAGGGGAGCACTGCTGCCAGATGCTCTGCTGCACCTTCCAGCAGCCTCCCTGGTTGGATCGCCTGAGGAGCTGCAGCTTCCCCAGCAGCATCGACCCTCTCACCAGTGAGTGCTGGGCACAGCCTCCGGCCCGGGCTGGCCGCGGAGGGGGAGGGGGGCAGGAGGCTTCGCAGGGAAAGGAGGGCAAGGAAGGGAGGAGCAATTGGCCTGAGACTCTGAGCTCTCAACCGCCCTCTGCTGAACTTCCCCTCTCCTTCCTCCCCCCCTTTCCTCTGCCCCTCTCCTTCCTTCCTCCCCTCTCCCCTCTCCTTCCTTCCTCCCCTCTCCCGTTTCCTTCCTTCCCCCCCTCTCCCCTTTCCTTCCTTCCTTCCCCCCTCTCCCCTCTCCTTCCTTCCTCCCCTCTCCTTCCTTATTCCCCTCTCCTTCCTTCCTCCCCTCTCCTTCCTTCCTCCCCTCTCCTTCCTTCCTCCCCTCTCCCCTCTCCTTCCTTCCTTCCTCCCCTTTCCCCTCTCCTTCCTTCCTCCCCTTTCCCCTCTCCTTCCTTCCTCCCCTCTCCCCTCTCCTTCCTTCCTCCCCTCTCCCCTTTCCTTCCTTCCTTCCTCCCCTCTCCCCTCTCCTTCCTTCCTCCCCTCTCCCCTCTCCTTCCTTCCTCCCCTCTCCCCTCTCCTTCCTTCCTCCCCTCTCCCCTCTCCTTCCTTCCTCCCCTCTCCCCTCTCCTTCCTTCACCCCCTCTCCCCTCTTCTTCCTTCCTCCCCTCTCCCCTTTCCCCCCCTTCTCCCTTTCCCCTTTCTTCCTCCCCCCTTCCCCCTTTTCCCTTCCCCCTTTTCCCTTCCCCCTTTTCCCTTCCCCCTTTTCCCTTCCCCCTTTTCCCTTCCCCCTTTTCCCTTCTCCCTTTTCCCTTTCCTTCCTCCCCCTTCCCCCTTTTCCCTCCTCCTCCCATTTCCTTTTCCTTCCTCCTCCCATTTCCCTTTCCTTCCTCCCCCCCTCTCCCCTATCCTTCCTCCCTTCCCTTTCTCCTTTCCTTCCTCCTCTCCCTACTTTCCTCTTTCCAGCTTGCCCAGGGAGGTTATGGAGCACAGAGACACAGTGAGGGTGGGCAGAGCCTGGCACAGGTTGCCCAGGGAGGTTGTGGAGCACAGAGACACAGTGAGGGTGGGCAGAGCCTGGCACAGGTTGCCCAGGGAGGTTGTGGAGCACAGAGACACAGTGTGGATCTGGAGCATTCTGGAGCCTCACCCTGGTGTGGATCTGGAGCTTTCAGGAGCCTCTCCATGATGTGAATCTGTTGCATTCTGGAGGCTCTCTGTGGTGTGGACCTGTTGCATTCTGGAGCCTCACCCTGGTGTGGTTCTGGAGCATTCTGGAGCCTCACCCTAGTGAGGATCTGGAGCTTTCAGGAGCCTCTCCATGATGTGCATCTGTTGCATTCTGGAGTCTCACCCTGGTGTGGTTCTGGAGCATTCTGGAGCCTCTCCCTGGTGTGGATCTGGAGCTTTCAGGAGCCTCTCCATGATGTGAATCTGTTGCATTCTGGAGCCTCATCCTGGTGTGGTTCTGGAGCATTCTGGAGCCTCACCCTGGTGTGGTTCTGGAGCATTCTGGAGCCTCATCCTGGTGTGGTTCTGGAGCATTCTGGAGCCTCACCCTGGTGTGGATCTGGAGCTTTCAGGAGCCTCTCCATGATGTGAATCTGTTGCATTCTGGAGGCTCTCTGTGGTGTGGACCTGTTGCATTCTGGAGCCTCACCCTGGTGTGATTCTGGAGCATTCAGGAGCTTCTCCATGATGTGAATCTGTTGCATTCTGGAGTCTCACCCTGGTGTGGCTCTGGAGCATTCTGGAGCCTCACCCTGGTGTGGATCTGGAGCTTTCAGGAGCCTCTCCATGATGTGAATCTGTTGCATTCTGGAGGCTCTCCATGATGTGAATCTGTTGCATTCTGGAGCCTCACCCTGGTGTGATTCTGGAGCATTCTGGAGCCTCACCCTGGTGTGGTTCTGGAGCTTTCAGGAGCCTCTCCATGATGTGCATCTGTTGCATTCTGGAGCCTCACCCTGGTGTGGATCTGGAGCTTTCAGGAGCCTCTCCATGATGTGAATCTGTTGCATTCTGGAGCCTGACCCTGGTGTGTTGCCCCTTGTCTGCAGACCTGCTGTATGTGCTGTGGCTCTTCCTGGTGGTGCTGGCCTGGAACTGGAACTGCTGGCTGATCCCAGTCCGTTGGGCTTTCCCTTACCAGACACCAGCAAACCTTCCCTTCTGGTTGCTGATGGACTACCTCTGTGACCTTGTCTACCTGCTGGACATCCTCATCTTCCAGACTCGACTGCAGTTTGTCCAAGGAGGAGATATCATAGTGAGTGTCAGCCTCCTGCACCTCACCCACCACTGAGACAGCCTCCAGGGACCTCTCCCATCCCCATCACTGCAAGCAGTGGGGATGGTGCTGGGCACTGAGCTCTGAAACTGAGCTCTCTGAGCTCTCCCATGGCTGCAAGTTGGACCAGATGACCCTCAAATGTCTCTTTCAACCCATGATGAGGTCTTGAGCAACCTGTATGATGGATACAATGGGGTGAGGGGGGCTGGGAAGAGAGGATCTTTGAGGTCCCTTCCAACCCAACCCATCCTGTGGCCACTCTGCAAGCATCTCTCTTGCCAGGTGGCACTGGAAGGGTCTGCCCTAGGCAGAGGTGTCCTTGCCCATGATGGATATGGAGGGGTTGGGCAGAGATGATCTTTGAGGTCCCTTCCAACCCAACCCATCCTGTGGCCACTCTGCATCTCTCTTGCCAGGTGGCACTGGAAGGGTCTGCTCTAGGCAGAGGTGTCCCTGCCCATGATGGATATGGAGGGGTTGGGCAGAGATGATCTTTGAGGTCCCTTCCAACCCAACCCATCCTGTGGCCACTCTGCATCTCTCTTGCCAGGTGGCACTGGAAGGGTCTGCTCTAGGCAGAGGTGTCCCTGCCCATGATGGATATGGAGAGGGGTTGGGCAGAGATGATCTTTGAGGTCCCTTCCAACCCATCCTGTGGCCACTCTGCAAGCATCTCTCTTGCCAGGTGGCACTGGAAGGGTCTGCAGCATCTCCTCTGGCTCTGTGTCTCTGTATCAAAGATGCTTGGAGAGGTGCTGGAGCCACAGGCTGCCCAGGGAGGTTGTGGAGTCCCTGTGCCTGGAGGTGTTCAAGGCCAGGTTGGATGAGGCCTTGGGCAAGCTGGGCTGGGGGGAGGTGTCCCTGCCTGTGGCAGGGGGGTTGGAGCTGGATGAGCTTCAAGGTCTTTTGATTAGGTCCCTTCCAGCTACTCCATGAATCCATGATCTGGATCTCATCTTGCTTGGGATTGGTCTCTGCCCCCTGGGCTTGGGTGGTGGAAGGAGGAGCTGGCCTGAAATTGTGCTCCTTCTCCCCCTCCTCTTCCCTCTCCCTCCTTCCCTCTCCTTCCCTCTCCCTCCCTTTTCCTCCCCCTTCCTCCCTCTCCCTCCCTCTTCCTCCCTTTCCCTCTCTTTCTCTCACTCTCCTTCTCCCTCCCTTTCTCTCCCTCTCCCTCCCTTTCTCTCCTTCTTCCTCTCCCTATCCCTATCCCTCTCCCTCCCTTTCCCTCCCTCTCCCTTTCTCTCCCTCTCCCTTTCTCTCCCTCTCCCTTTCTCTCCCTCTCCCTTTCCCTCCCTCTCCCTCTCTCCTCCTCCCTCTCCCTCCCTTTCTCTCCCTCTCCCTCCCTTTCCCTCCCTCTCTCTCTCTCCTCCTCCCTCTCCCTCTCCCTCTCTCTCCCTCTCCCTTTCCCTCCTTCTCTCCTCCCTCTCCCTCTCTTTCTCTCACTTTCCTTCTCCCTCCCTTTCTCTCCGTCTCCCTCCCTTCCTCTTCCTCCCTCTCCCTTTCCCTCCCTCTCCCTCTCCCTCCCTGTCTCTGCCCACCCAGACTGACCAGAAGGCCATGAAGGAGAACTACCTGAGGTCACAACGCTTCAAGGTTTGCCACCCTCAAGCCCTCTGCTCCTTCCAGCCCAGCCTGGAGCCTGCATCTCTCCCCTACCTCCCCATGCCTGCAGCTCTCCCCTACCTCCCCATACCTGCAGCTCTCCCCTACCTCCCCATACCTGCAGCTCTCCCCTACCTCCCCATACCTGCAGCTCTCCCCTACCTCCCCATACCTGCAGCTCTCCCCTACCTCCCCATACCTGCAGCTCTCCCCTACCTCCCCATACCTGCAGCTCTCCCCTACCTCCCCATGCCTGCAGCTCTCCCCTACCTCCCCATACCTGCAGCTCTCCCCTACCTCCCCATGCCTGCAGCTCTCCCCTACCTCCCCATACCTGCAGCTCTCCCCTACCTCCCCATACCTGCAGCTCTCCCCCCCCTCCCCACGCCTGCAGCTCTCCCCCATCTCCCCATACCTGCAGCTCTCCCCTACCTCCCCATGCCTGCAGCTCTCCCCTACCTCCCCATACCTGCAGCTCTCCCCTACCTCCCCATACCTGCAGCTCTCCCCTACCTCCCCATACCTGCAGCTCTCCCCCCCCTCCCCACGCCTGCAGCTCTCCCCCATCTCCCCATGCCTGCAGCTCTCCCCTACCTCCCCATGCCTGCAGCTCTCCCTCCCCCTCCCCATACCTGCATCTCTCCCCCATCTCCCCATGCCTGCAGCTCTCCCCTACCTCCCCATACCTGCAGCTCTCCCCTACCTCCCCATGCCTGCAGCTCTCCCCCTACCTCCCCATGCCTGCAGCTCTCCCCCTACCTTCCCATGCCTGCAGCTCTCCCCCTCCAATGCTTTTCTTTCCCTGCCTCTCAGATGGATTTGCTCTCCCTCCTGCCCTTGGATTTCTTCTACTTCCAAGTCGGTGTCAACCCACTCCTGCGCTTCCCTCGCTGCCTGAAGGTGAGTCAGAGCCACTCAGAAGGACCCCGAGCTGGAGTGAGGGAGTCACAGGGTCACAAGGATCACAGGATGGAGAGGCTGGAAGGGACCTCAGGGATCCTTTCCACCCTCCCCCCTGGCCAAGAACACATCCAGAGAGGGCTGGGAAAGCCTGCAGAGAAGATGACTCAGTGTGGAGGAGTCTCCAGCTGGGGCTTGCTGGACTCACCAGTGATGGCAAGAGGCTGGGCAGAAGAATAGAATAGAATGGAATAGAATGGAATGGAATGGAATAGAATGGAATAGAATGGAATAGAATAGAATAGAATAGAATAGAATAGAATAGAATAGAATAGAATAGAATAGAATAGAATAGAATAGAATAGAATAGAATCAACCAGGTTGGAAGAGAGCTCCAAGCTCATCCACTCCAACCTAGCACCCAGCCCTGCCCAAACAACCACACCATGGCACTCAGTGCCAACCTAGCACCCAGCCCTGCCCAAACAACCACACCATGGCACTCAGTGCCCAGCCAGCCTTGGCTCCAACCCCTCCAGCCACGGCCACTCCACCACCTCCCTGGGCAGCCCATGCCAGTGCCAATCACTCTCTCTGCCAGCAGCTTCCTCCTCACAGCCAGCCCACACCTGCCCTGACACAGCTTCAGCCTGGGGCCCCTTCTGCTGCTGCTGCCTGCCTGGCACCAGAGCCCAACCCCACCTGGCTACAGCCTCCCTGCAGGCAGCTGCAGGCAGCAATCAGCTCTGCCCTGAGCCTCCTCTGCTGCAGCCTGCACCCCCCCAGCTCCCTCAGCCTCTCCTCACAGGGCTGTGCTCCAGGCCCCTCCCCAGCCTTGCTGCCCTTCTCTCAGCACCTTCCAGTACTGCAACTTCTCTCTGCAATTCAGGAGCCCACAGCTGGACACAGCACTCCAGGGCTGGCCTGAGCAGGGCTGGGCACAGGGGCACAAGAACCTCCCTTGTGCTGCTGCCCACACTGCTCCTCAGCCAGCCCAGGATGCCACTGGCTCTGCTGCCCACCTGGGCACACTGCTGCCTCCTCTGCAGCTGCTCTCTCACAGCACCCCCAGGGCTCTCTCTGCCTGCCTGCTCTCAGCCCCTCTGGCCCCAGCCTGCACTGCTGCTTGGGGCTGCTGTGGCCAAAGTGCACAACCTGCCCTTGGCCTTCTTCACTCTCATCCCCTTGGCCTCTGCCCACCCATGCAGCCTGCCCAGGTCCCTCTGCAGGGCTCTGCTGCCCTCCAACAGCTCCACAGCTGCTCCTAGCTTGCTGCCAAGCCTTGCCCCCAGAAGCCTTGCAGAGCTGTTGGGCAAAGGCTTCAGCCCAAGTCTGACCTTTGAGGAGCAGCAGAGCTGTTGGAGAAGGAGCCTGACCCATCCCTGGCTCTTCAGGCTGCAGAGGGGGGAGGGCAACGGGGAGGGGTCTGTGGGGGGGGTCACCTAACGCTGCCAGTGCACAGTGGGGGGAGCCTGCAGGGAGCTGCAGCACTCTGCTTTCCTTCCCCTCCCAGTACATGGCCTTCTTCGAGTTCAACAGCCGCCTGGAGGCTCTCCTGAGCAAAGCCTACGTCTACAGGTGAGGGGGGGAAGGGGCAGAGGCTGTGCAGCTGCTGTTTGCCATCAGAGGAGGAGGAGGAGGAGGAGGAGGAGGAAAAAGAGGAGGAGGAGGAGGAGGAGGAGGAGGAGGAGGAGGAGGAGGAGGAGGAGGAGGAGGAGGAGGAGGAGGAGGAGGAGGAAAAAGAGGAGGAGAAGGAAAAAGAGGAGGAGCAGGAGGAGGAGGAAAAAGAGGAGGAGAAGGAGGAAAAAGAGGAGGAGAAGGAAAAAGAGGAGGAGGAAGAAGAGGAGGAGGAGGAGGAGGAGGAAAAAGAGGAGGAGGAGGAGGAGAAGGAGGAGGAGGAGGAGGAGGAGGAGAAGTGGAGGTGAAGGAGGAGGAGGAGGAGGAAAAAGAGGAGGAGGAGGAGGAGGAGGAGGAGGAGGAGGAGGAGGAGGAGGAGGAGGAAAAAGAGGAGGAGGAGGAGGAGGAGGAGGAGGAAAAAGAGGAGGAGGAGGAGGAGGAGGAGGAGGAGGAGGAGGAAAAAGAGGAGGAGAAGGAGGAAAAAGAGGAGGAGAAGGAAAAAGGAGGAGGAAGAAGAGGAGGAGGAGGAGGAGGAGGAGGAGGAGGAGGAGGAGGAGGAGGAAAAAGAGGAGGAGGAGGAGAAGGAGGAGGAGGAGGAGGAGGAGGAAAAAGAGGAGGAGGAGGAGGAGGAGGAGGAAAAAGAGGAGGAGGAGGAGGAGGAGGAGGAGGAGGAGGAGGAGGAGGAGGAGGAGGAGGAGGAAAAAGAGGAGGAGGAGGAGGAGGAGGAGGAGGAAAAAGAGGAGGAGGAGGAGGAGGAAAAAGAGGAGGAGGAGGAGGAGGAGGAGGAGGAGGAGGAGGAGCTGGTGTGCACCTAGCTTGGGCTTCTGAGGTCTTTTCCCACTGCCCCCAGATCAGTTGCTGTGGATATTGGCTGCTGCAGGTGGGATGTGGAGGTGCTGGAAGCCACAAGGGGTTAGCATCAGCTCTGCCTTGAGCCAGCAGGGACAGGGCTGCTGGAAGTGAAGAGGAAGCACCAGGGGTGGGTGTGAGACCTTCACCTCCAATCCTGCCTCCAGCTCTGGTGGCCTCAACAGAAGGGAGGGCACAGAGATGTTGGAGTGAGGCCAGAGGAGGGCACAGAGGTGATGGCAGGGTTGGAGCAGCTCTGCTGTGAGCACTGCTGAGGGAGCTGGGGGGGTGCAGCCTGCAGAGGAGAAGGCTCCAGGGGCAGCTCAGAGCTGCTGCCAGGGCCTGAAGGGAGCCTGCAGGCAGCTGCAGGCAGCAATCAGCTCTGCCCTGAGGCTCCTCTGCTGCAGCCTGCACCCCCCCAGCTCCCTCAGCCTCTCCTCACAGGGCTGTGCTCCAGGCCCCTCCCCAGCCTTGCTGCCCTTCTCTCAGCACCTTCCAGCACCTCAGCAGCTCTCTGCAATTCAGGAGCCCACAGCTGGACACAGCACTCCAGGGCTGGCCTGAGCAGGGCTGGGCACAGGGGCACAAGAACCTCCCTTCTCCTGCTGCCCACACTGCTCCTCAGCCAGCCCAGGATGCCACTGGCTCTGCTGCCCACCTGGGCACACTGCTGCCTCCTCTGCAGCTGCTCTCTCACAGCACCCCCAGGGCTCTCTCTGCCTGCCTGCTCTCAGCCCCTCTGGCCCCAGCCTGCACTGCTGCTTGGGGCTGCTGTGGCCAAAGTGCACAACCTGCCCTTGGCCTTCTTCACTCTCATCCCCTTGGCCTCTGCCCACCCATGCAGCCTGCCCAGGTCCCTCTGCAGGGCTCTGCTGCCCTCCAACAGCTCCACAGCTGCTCCTGGCTTGCTGCCATCTGCAGCCTCCCTGCTGCTGGACTCAATGCCCTGCTCCAGAGCATCCATAAAGATACTGAACAGGTCCCTGGTGTCTCAGCCTCTCCTAGGCAGAAGGATGCTCCCTTCCCCTCAGCACCTTGGGGGCCCTGCCCCAGCAGACATCAGCTTCTCTGCCCTCCTGCTCTCCCCTTTCCCCTGCAGGGTGATCCGGACCACTGCCTATCTCCTCTACAGCCTGCACCTCAACTCCTGCCTCTACTACTGGGCATCAGCCTATGAAGGGCTGGGCTCTACCACCTGGGTCTATGATGGAGAAGGAAACAGGTAGCAGCCAGGGCTTGGGGCCTCCTGCAGCAGCTTGCTAGAGCAGGAAAGGAAGGCAGTAGGATGCTGCTGGCATCAGGGATGCTGCTGGCATCAGAAAACTAAGCCCTGAAGTCAGGGGGTTGGGGGGTGCCAGGAGAAGATGTGGAGCCAGGAGGGGTGTGCAGGAAGGTGTGGAGCTGTGAGGTGAAGAGAGGCTGCAGCTGGGCTGAGGGTGGGGGGAAGCTGCAGGGGAAGAGGCTGGAAAAGTGGGGGGGAAGAGGCTGGAAAAGTGAGGGGAAAGAGGTTGAAGTGGCAGGAAAGGGGTTGGAAAAGTGGGGGGGAAGAGGCTGAAAAAGTGGGGGGGAAGAGGCTGGAAAAGTGGGTGGGAAGAGGCTGGAAAAGGGGAGGGAAGAGGTTGAAAAAGTGGAAGGGAGAGGCTGGAAAAGTGGTGAAAAAGAGATTGAAAAAGTGGGGGGAAAGAGGCTGAAAAAGTGGGGGGGGAAGAGGTTGAAAAAGTAGGGGGGAAGAGGCTGGGAAAGTTGGGGAAAAGAGGCTGAAGGAATGGGGGGAAGAGGCTAAAAAAGTTGAGGGGAAGAGGCTGGAAAAGTGGGGAGAAAGAGGTTGAAGAGCTGGGGGGAAGAGGCTGGGAAAGTTGGGGGGAAGAGGCTGGAAAAGGGGGGGGAAGAGGCTGGAAATGTGGGGGGGAAGAGGCTGGAAAAGGGGAGGGAAGAGGTAGAAAAAGTGGAAGGGAGAGGCTGGAAAAGTGGGGAAAAAGAGATTGAAAAAGTGGGGGCAAAGAGGCTGAAGGAATGGGGGGAAGAGGCTAAAAAAGTTGGTGGGAAGAGGCTGGAAAAGTGGGGGGGAGAGGTTGAAAGAGTGGGGGGAAAGAGGCTGGAAATGTGGGGGGGAAGAGGCTGAAAGAGTGGGGGGAAGAGGCTGGAAATGTTGGGGGGAAGAGGCTGAAAGAGTGGGGGGAAGAGGCTGGAAGAGTTGGGGGGAAGAGGCTGGAAGAGTTGGGGGGAGGAGGCTGGAAGTGTTGGGGGGAAGAAGCCTTCCTTGAAGCTGTCTTCTCTTCCCTCCCAGCTACATCCGCTGCTACTACTGGGCAGTCAAAACCCTGATCACCATCGGGGGGCTGCCAGACCCCAAGACCCTCTTTGAGATCATCTTCCAGCTGCTCAACTACTTCACAGGGGTCTTTGCCTTCTCTGTCATGATAGGGCAGGTGAGCAGAAGCCACAGAACCAGGCAGGGCTGGGAGGGAGCAGAAGGAGCAGGCAGTGCCAACCCCTGCCATGCCCAGGGACACCCTACCCTAGAGCAGGCTGCACACAGCCTCAGCCAGCCTGGCCTCAAACACCTCCAGCCATGGGGCCTCAACCCCCTCCCTGGGCAACCCATTCCAGCCTCTCCCCACTCTCCTGCTCAGCAACTTCCTCCTCCCCTCCAGCCTCACTCTCCCCACCTCCAGCTTTGCTCCAGCCCCCCCACTCCTGCCACTCCCTCACAGCCTCCAAAGTCCCTCCCCAGCTTTTTTGCAGCCCCCTGCAGATGCTGCAAGGCCACCAGAAGGTGCCCTGGGAGCCTCCTCTGCTGCAGCCTGCACAGCCCCAACTCTTTCAGGCTGTGCTCACAGCAGAGCTGCTGCAGCCTCTCAGCATCCTCCTGGCCCTGCTCTGGACACTCTGCAGCATCTCCACAGCCCTCTTGTGCCAGGGGCTCCAGCACTGGATGCAGGACTCCAGGTGGGCTCTCAGCAGAGCAGAGATTGGATGTGAGGAACAGGTCTGAGATGAGAGCAGAGCAGAGTGAGGTTGGATGTGAGGAGTGAGCTCTGCCCCAGGAGGCTGCTGGAACCCCGCAGCAGGTTGCCCAGGGAGGTTGTTGAGCTCTCATCCCTGGAGATATTCAAGTTGAGGCTCAGCAGAGCTCTGGGCAACCTGATCCAGTGGAGGATGCCCCTGCTGAGTGCAGAGGGGTTGTAACCATCCTCACTGCCCATCCTCACTGTGTCTGCGCTCCACAACCTCCCTGGGCAACCTGTGCCAGGCTCTGCCCACCCTCACTGTGTCTCTGTGCTCCACAGCCTCCCTGGGCAACCTGTGCCAGGCTCTCCTCACCCTCACTGTGTCTCTGTGCTCCACAACCTCCCTGGGCAAGCTGTGCCAGGCTCTGCCCACCCTCACTGTGTCTCTGTGCTCCACAACCTCCCTGGGCAACCTGTGCCAGTCTCTGCCCACCCTCACTGTGTCTGTGCTCCACAACCTCCCTGGGCAACCTGTGCCAGTCACTCCCCACTCTCACTGTGTCTCTGTGCTCCACAGCCTCCCTGGGCAACCTGTGCCAGCCTCTCCCCACCCTCACTCTGTCTGTGCTCCACAACCTCCCTGGGCAACCTGTGCCAGGCTCTCCCCACCCTCACTGTGTCTCTGTGCTCCACAACCTCCCTGGGCAACCTGTGCCAGGCTCTGCCCACCCTCACTGTGTCTCTGTGCTCCACAACCTCCCTGGGCAACCTGTGCCAGTCACTCCCCACTCTCACTGTGTCTCTGTGCTCCACAACCTTCCTGGGCAACCTGTGCCAGGCTCTGCCCACCCTCACATTCAGTCACCTTCTCCCCTCTCAGATGCGGGACGTGGTGGGCGCCGCCACCGCGGGGCAGACCTACTACAGGAGCTGCATGGACAGCACCATCAAGTACATGAACTTCTACAGCATCCCCAGAGCTGTCCAGACCAGGGTGAGAACCTGGTACGAGTACACCTGGCACTCTCAAGGCATGCTAGGTGAGATCCACCTGCTCCAAGGTGCCACACTTGGCACCCCCTCCCTGCCCTCCTCTGCGGTAGCAGCCCCGAGGATGCTGCTGCAGGATAGGTTTTGGGGTGGGTGGAAGTGGCTCAGGTAGGCTCTGGGCTGGTTTGGTTTTGGCCACCTGAGTGGTTTGGCTTGGGAGGGAGCTTGGGAGGTTATTTAGTTCCAATTCCCTTCCACCCTGAAGTCAGGGATACCTGCAGGTCGCTGAGGGTCCCATCCAGTCTCCACCTGGATGCCAGCAGGTGATGGAGAAGGGGCAGAGGGTGTGAGGGGTTGGAAAGGACCTCCTGAGATCATCCAGTCCAACCCTTGCCAGGGCTAGAATGTAGCTCAGGTGGCACAGGAACACATCCAGCCAGGGCTGGGAAGGAGACTCCACAACCTCAGTGGGCACCTTGAGGAGGCAGCATCACTCCCAGCACCCTGAGTCCAGCATCCCTCCTGCAGGTCCCAGAGGAGAGGGCAGTGGCTGATGCCAGAGGGCATCCAGTAGCAAACTTCACTGCCTCACCCTGCCAGTGAGGCAAGGAGTGGGCTTGGCAAAGCCCTCTGGGATCATCCAAGTCCAACCAGCAACTCAACCCCACCATGCCCACTAAATCATGGCCTCAAGTGCCATGGGCACACCATTCTGGGGCACCTCCAGGGACTCCACCACCTCCCTGGGCAGCCTGTGCCAAGCCCTGACCACTCTGGCACCAAAGGAATCTTTCCTCCTCTCCAACCTAAGCCTGCCCTGGGCAGCCTGTGCCAATCCCTGACCACTCTGGCACCAAAGGAACATTTCCTCCTTTCCAACCTAAACCTGCCCTGGGCAGCCTGTGCCAATCCCTGACCACTCTGGCACCAAAGGAATTCTTCCTCCTCTCCAACCTAAGCCTGCCCTGGGCAGCCTGTGCCAATCCCTGACCACTCTGGCACCAAAGGAATTCTTCCTCCTCTCCAACCTAAGCCTGCCCTGGGCAGCCTGTGCCAATCCCTGACCACTCTGGCACCAAAGGAATCTTTCCTCCTCTCCAACCTAAGCCTGCCCTGGGCAGCCTGTGCCAATCCCTGACCACTCTGGCACCAAAGGAATTCTTCCTCTTCTCCAACCTAAGCCTGCCCTGGGCAGCCTGTGCCAATCCCTGACCACTCTGGCACCAAAGGAATCTTCCTCCTCTCCAACCTAAGCCTGCCCTGGGCAGCCTGTGCCAATCCCTGACCACTCTGGCACCAAAGGAATCTTTCCTCCTCTCCAACCTAAGCCTGCCCTGGGCAGCCTGTGCCCATCCCTGACCACTCTGGCACCAAAGGAACATTTCCTCCTCTCCAACCTAAGCCTGCCCTGGGCAGCCTGTGCCAATCCCTGACCACTCTGGCACCAAAGGAATCTTTCCTCCTCTCCACCCTAAGCCTGCCCTGGGCACACTGTGCCAATCCCTGACCACTCTGGCAGCTATTTTGCCTTCTCTCCAACCTGGCCCATCCCTGGCACAATCTGAGATCATTTCCTCTTCTCCAGCCACTCTCCAGGCAGGACCTCTGTGCCCACTCTCCAGGCAGGACCTCTGTGCCCACTCTCCAGGCAGGACCTCTGTGCCCACTCTCCTGGCTCAGCCTCACTGCTGTCCCTGAGTGCCACCAGGCCAGCAGGGGGTGGTTCTCCATCCCCCCTCTGGCTTCAGACTTGCAGGTCGGTGGGGGGTGGTGGTGACAGGCTGGAGGAGCTGGATCCTGCCCTCTGCCAGCAGAGCCCAGGTTGCTTTCCCAGTGCCACCCTAAGGCTGGCAGCTGCCACCTCTCTGCTTTGCCCCCCAGATGAATCCGAGCTGCTGGTGCAGCTGCCAGACAAGATGAGGCTGGACCTTGCCATCGACGTGAACTACAGCATCGTGAGCAAAGTGGCCCTCTTCCAGGTACCCTCCGCGGCTCGGCTGGCGGCTGGCACAGCCTGCCCGGCTGGCACGGGCTAACAGCGCCCCCCTCGGCTCTGTTTGGGCTCAGGGCTGCGACAGGCAGATGATCTTTGACATGCTGAAGAGGCTCAGGTCGGTGGTCTACCTGCCCAACGACTACGTGTGCAAGAAGGTAAGGAGCTGCTCGGGTGCCCACCTCAGCCCTGGTGTCGTGGCTGGGCGCTGAGGGCACGGTAAGGGTGGCACAGGCTCAGCTTGGGGATGGAGTTGAAAGCAGAAGCATCCTGGGCTGGAGCAGAGCAGAGGCTCTGCCATCTGCTGCTGCTGCTGCAGCCAGGGGAGTAGGCAAAAGCCTGCAGGGCTGCAGCAGAACCTCGGGGGCAGAGAATGGGTTGGGTTGGCAAAGCTCTCTGAGGTCAGCCAGGCCAAGCAGCAACCCAACCCCACCGTGGGCATCAAGCCCTGGCCACAGGTGCCATGGGCACAGGGGTCTGGAGCGGGCACTGCACCACCTGCCTGGCCTGTAGGGTAGGGAGGGGAGAGCAGTGAGGCTGGGGAGGGGGTTGGGGGGCATGGGGTAAGAGGTGCTGAGGGAGCTGGGGGTGGGCAGTGTGAGGAAGAGGAGGCTGAGGGAGAGCTCATTGCTCTCTGCAGCTCCTTGAGGGGAGGCTGCAGCCAGCTGGGGCTGGGCTCTGCTGCCTGGGCTCAGGGGATAGGAGGAGAGGAAACAGCAGCAGAGAACTGCTTGGGTTGGCAAAGCTCTCTGAGGTCAGCCAGGCCAAGCAGCAACCCAACCCCACCATGGGCACCAAACCCTGGCCACAAGTGCCATGGGCACAGGGGTCTGGCACACCTCCAGCCATGGGCACTGCACCACCTCCCCTGGGCAGCCTGTGCCAAGCCCTGACCACTCTGGCACCAAAGGAATTTCTCCTCCTCTCCAACCTGAGCCTCCCCTGGCACAATTCCAGGTCAGGTCCTCTCCTTCCATCCCCTGAGCCCAGGGGGCAGAGCCCAGCCCCAGCTGGCTGCAGCCTCCCCTCAGGGAGCTGCAGAGAGCAATGAGCTCTCCCTCAGCCTCCTCTGCCCCACACTGCACACCCCCAGCTCCCTCAGCTGCCCCTCCCCAGCCCTCTGCTCCAGACCCTTCCCCACCTTCGTTGCCCTTCTCTGGACCTCCTCCAGCCCCTCAGTGTCCTCTGGCAGTGAGGACCAAGTGAGCAAGAGCAGCAGAAGATGGCATTGGACAACTCCAGACACCTCTCAGCACCTAACATCTTCTCCACAAACACTTCTTAGGTGTCCTAAGGGCACCTGGGCAGGAGATCCATGAGGTCTGCCTGGTCCTGGGCACCTGGGCAGGAGATCCATGAGGTCTGCCTGGCCCTGGGCACCTGGGCAGGAGATCCATGAGGTCTGCCAGGTCCTGGGCCCCTGGGCAGGAGATCCATGAGGTCTGCCAGGTCCTGGGCACCTGGGCAGGAGATCCATGAGGTCTGCCTGGTCCTGGGTACCTGGGCAGGAGATCCATGAGGTCTGCCTGGCCCTGGGCACCTGGGCAGGAGATCCATGAGGTCTGCCTGGGTATGGGCACCTGGGCAGGAGATCCATGAGGTCTGCCAGGTCCTGGGCCCCTGGGCAGGAGATCCATGAGGTCTGCCAGGTCCTGGGCACCTGGGCAGGAGATCCATGAGGTCTGCCAGGTCCTGGGCACCTGGGCAGGAGATCCATGAGGTCTGCCTGAGTCTGGGCACCTGGGCAGGAGATCCATGAGGTCTGCCAGGTCCTGGGCACCTGAGCAGGAGATCCATGAGGTCTGCCAGGTCCTGGGCACCTGGGCAGGAGATCCATGAGGTCTGCCTGAGTCTGGGCACCTGGGCAGGAGATCCATGAGGTCTGCCTGAGTCTGGGCACCTGGGCAGGAGATCCATGAGGTCTGCCAGGTCCTGAGCCCCTCACTCAACACTCATCCTCATTCCAGGGGGAAATTGGCCGTGAGATGTACATCATCCAGGCAGGCCAAGTGCAGGTCCTGGGGGGCCCTGATGGCACAACTGTGCTGGTGACCCTGAAAGCTGGAGCTGTGTTTGGAGAAATAAGGTGAGTGAAGCAGTGCCAGGGAGCCAGGGCAGCTCAGCTGGTGGGCTCTGGGGGAGGAGGGTGCCAGGGGAAGGCACCAGCACCACCCTAATGCATCCTTCTGGTTGAGAGACACCAACACTGAGCTGTGTCTGCTCTGCTCATTCCAGCTTTTGGCTGGGAAAAGGCCTCCAGGACCATCCAAATGGGCAGGGCTGGGTGCTAGGTTGGCACTGAGTGCCATGCTCTGGTTGCTTGGCCAGGGCTGGGTGCTAGGTTGGCACTGAGTGCCATGGTGTGGTTGTTTGGGCAGGGCTGGGTGCTAGGTTGGCACTGAGTGCCATGGTGTGGTTGGTTGGACAGGGCTGGGTGCTAGGTTGGCACTGAGTGCCATGGTGTGGTTGGTTGGGCAGGGCTGGGTGCTAGGTTGGCACTGAGTGCCATGGTGTGGTTGTTTGGGCAGGGCTGGGTGCTAGGTTGGCACTGGCTGCCCTCGCAGCTCTCTTCCAACCAGGTTGCTCCTCTGATTCTTCGCTGTGAGGCTGCTGGAGGCCAGGAGCAGGCTGCCCACAGAGGCTGCAGAGTCTCCTCCTCTACAGAGCTTCCAACCCTCCCCTGAGCCATTGTGCCCCTGGCAAGCTGCTGTGGGTGCCCTGCTTGAGCAGGGAGAGGTTGAACAGAACACTTTAGCTTGGAAGGGACCTTCCAAACCATCCCCTTCCAACCCTTGACACGGGCAGGGACCACCTCCAAGAACCAATTCCTCCTCCAACACCTCCAGGCAGGGGACAGCCACAGGCTGACATCCAGAGATCCTTCCCAACCTTTTCCACCTTGCTGACACTCCATGCCCAGGGTGGGGGCTGTGAGGTCCTGCTGGAGTTGTGCCTCCCAGCACTGATGCCTGTCCCTTGTCCCCCTCCTTTCCCCCAGCTTGCTGGCAGCAGGAGGGGGCAATCGGCGCACAGCCAACGTGGTGGCTCACGGCTTTGCCAACCTCTTCATCCTGGACAAGAAGGACCTGAATGAGATCCTGGTGCACTATCCAGAGTCTCAGAAGCTGCTGAGGAAGAAGGCCAAGTGAGTGGTGGGGGAGGGGGGCTACTGCTTTCCTAGGCTGGGGTAAGGGGGGGGTGGCAGAAGAGCATCACGAGGTGAAGGCGCAGAAACGACTTTGGCACCGCTGAGATTTCTCCTCCTGCCCTCCCCGAGGTGCCAAAGGTTCCTTTTCACTTGAAAACCTGCCTGTTTTGGGGTCCTTTTTCCCCCTGCACTAAAGAGGATCCAATCCCCTCAACTTGAAGTCATTTTCACAGCATCCCAGTATCACAGCATCCCAGTATCACAGCATCCCAGTATCACAGTGTCACAGTATCACAGCGTCACAGTATCACAGCGTCACAGTATCACAGCATCCCAGTATACGCATCCAGTATCACAGTCATCCCAGTTTCACAGCATCCCAGTATCACAGCGTCCCAGTATCACAGCATCCCAGTATCACAGCATCCCAGTATCACAGCATCCCAGTATCACAGCGTCCCAGTATCACAGCGTCACAGTATCACAGTATCACAGTATCACAGCGTCCCAGTATCACAGCATCCCAGTATCACAGCATCCCAGTATCACAGCATCCCAGTATCACAGCATCCCAGTATCACAGTATCACAGTATCACAGTGTCACAGTATCACAGCATCCCAGTATCACAGTATCACAGTATCACAGCGTCACAGTATCACAGCATCCCAGTATCACAGCGTCACAGTATCACAGCATCCCAGTATCACAGTGTCACAGTATCACAGCATCCCAGTATCACAGCATCCCAGTATCACAGCGTCACAGTATCACAGCATCCCAGTATCACAGCGTCACAGTATCACAGCATCCCAGTATCACAGCGTCACAGTATCACAGCATCCCAGTATCACAGCGTCACAGTATCACAGTGTCACAGTATCACAGCATCCCAGTATCACAGCATCCCAGTATCACAGCATCCCAGTATCACAGCATCCCAGTATCACAGTGTCACAGTATCACAGCATCCCAGTATCACAGCGTCACAGTATCACAGTGTCACAGTCTCACAGTATCATCAGGGTTGGAGGAGACCTCACAGAGCATCAAGTCCAACCCTTTAGCACAGAGCTCAAGGCCAGACCATGGCACCAAGTGCCACGTCCAGTCCTGCCTTGAACAGCTCCAGGGATGGTGACTCCACCACCTCCCTGGGCAGCCCATTCCAGTGTCCAATGACTCTCTCAGGGAAGAACTTTCTCCTCACCTCCAGCCTAAATTTCCCCTGGCACAGCCTGAGGCTGTGTCCTCTTGTTCTGGTGCTGGCCACCTGAGAGAAGAGAGCAACCTCCTCCTGGCCACAACCACCCCTCAGGTAGTTGCAGACAGCAATAAGGTCTCCCCTGAGCCTCCTCTTCTCCAGGCTAACCAATCCCAGCTCCCTCAGCCTCTCCTCGTAGGGCTGTGCTCAAGGCCTCTCCCCAGCCTCGTTGCCCTTCTCTGGACACGCTCAAGCATCTCAATGTCCCTCCTAAACTGGGGGGCCCAGAACTGAACACAGCACTCAAGGTGAGGTCTAACCAGTGCAGAGCACAGGGGCAGAATGACCTCCCTGCTCCTGCTGGCCACACCATTCCTGATGCAGGCCAGGATGCCACTGGCTCTCTTGGCCACCTGGGCACACTGCTGGCTCATGTTCAGGAGGGTATCAATCAGCACCCCCAGATCCCTCTCTGTCTGGCTGCTCTCAGCCACTCTGACCCCAGCCTGTATCTCTGCATGGGGTTGCTGTGGCCAAAGTGCAGCACCCTGCACTTGGAGCTATTGAACTCCATCCCCTTGGACTCTGCCCATCTGTGCAGGTGGTCAAGGTCCTGCTGCAGAGCCCTTCTGCCCTCCAACCCAGCCACATCTGCCCCCAGCTTGGTGTCATCTGCACACTTGCTGATGACTGACTCCATGCCCTCATCCACATCATCATCATCATTTTCCTCCCCCTCCTTGCACCTAGGAAAATGCTGAAGTCCAACACCAAAGCCAAAGAGGAGAAAGCAGCCCCTGAAGACTCACTGATCATCCCCCCTAAAGCTGAGACCCCAAAGCTCTTCCAGGCTGCCCTGGCTGCCACGGGGAAGCTGAGGGGTAAAGGGCCACTGGCACAGCTGCGTTGGAGGCTGAAGGAGCTGAAGGGCATGCAGGTGGCACAGGTGAGCTCGGGGCAGGTGCCAAGTCGCTGCTCTCCCTCGCCGCAGCTTGGCAGCAGAGCGGCTGCAAAGCTGCCCTGTGGGGAAGGAGCTGGGGGGTGCTGGTTGGCAGCTGGCTGAAGATGAGCCAGCAGTGTGCCCAGGTGGGCAAGAAGGGCAGCAGCAGCTTGGTTTGGATCAGCAGTGGTGTGGGCAGCAGGAGGAGGGAAGCGATGGTGCCCGTGGGCTGGGCACAGATTGAGTGCTGGGTTGGGTTCTGGGTGGCACAGGATGGGGAAGGCATTGAGGTCCTGTAGGGTGTGAGGGGAGAGCAATGAGGCTGGGGAGGGGGTTGGGGGGCATGGGGTAAGAGGTGCTGAGGGAGCTGGGGGTGGGCAGTGTGGGGAAGAGGAGGCTGAGGGAGACCTCATTGCTCTCTGCAGCTCCTTGAGGGGAGGCTGCAGCCAGCTGGGGTTGGGCTCTGCTGCCTGGGCTCAGGGGATAGGAGGAGAGGAAACAGCAGCAGAGAACTGCTTGGGTTGGCAAAGCTCTCTGAGGTCAGCCAGGCCAAGCAGCAACCCAACCCCACCATAGGCACCAAACCCTGGCCACAGGTGCCATGGGCACAGGGGTCTTGGACATCTCCAGGCATGGGCACTGCACCACCTCCCTGGGCAGCCTCTGCCAAGCCCTGACCACTCTGGCACCAAAGGAATTTCTCCTCCTCTCCAATCTAACCTTCCCCTGGCACAATTCCAGGCAAATTCCAGAGGCTGCCCAGGTGAAGAGGTGGAGAGGCCATGCCTGGAGGTGTTCCATAAAGCTGCAGCTATGGCACTTGGGTGCCATAGTGTTAATGCCCATGGTGGCATCAGACTGTGGCACTCAGTGCCAACCTAGCACCCAGCCCTGCCCAAACAACCACACCATGGCACTCAGTGCCAACCTAGCACCCAGCCCTGCCCAACCAACCACACCATGGCACTCAGTGCCAACCTAGCACTCAGCCCTGCCCAACCAACCACACCATGGCACTCAGTGCCAACCTAGCACCCAGCCCTGCCCAACCAACCGCACCATGGCACTCAGTGCCAACCTAGCACCCAGCCCTGCCCAAACAACCACACCATGGCACTCAGTGCCAACCTAGCACCCAGCCCTGCCCAAACAACCACACCATGGCACTCAGTGCCCAGCCAGCCTTGGCTCCAACCCCTCCAGCCACGGCCACTCCACCACCTCCCTGGGCAGCCCATGCCAGTGCCAATCACTCTCTCTGCCAGGCCACACCTACCCTGCCACAGCTTCAGCCTGGGGCCCCTTCTGCTGCTGCTGCCTGCCTGGCACCAGAGCCCAACCCCACCTGGCCACAGCCTCCCTGCAGGCAGCTGCAGGCAGCAATCAGCTCTGCCCTGAGGCTCCTCTGCTGCAGCCTGCACCCCCCCAGCTCCCTCAGCCTCTCCTCACAGGGCTGTGCTCCAGGCCCCTCCCCAGCCTTGCTGCCCTTCTCTCAGCACCTTCCAGCATCTCAGCAGCTCTCTGCAATTCAGGAGCCCACAGCTGGACACAGCACTCCAGGGCTGGCCTGAGCAGGGCTGGGCACAGGGGCACAAGAACCTCCCTTCTCCTGCTGCCCACACTGCTCCTGAGCCAGCCCAGGCTGCCACTGGCTCTGCTGCCCACCTGGGCACACTGCTGGCCACACTCTGCCTGATTTTTGTTTGTTTTACCTTTGCCTTTTTGTTTCTGGCTCCCAGGGTCCCACCTTCAGCCCAACACCACCCAAATCCCCTGTGCACCAGAGATCACCTCTCACATCCCACCAAGCTCCTGCTCACCTGGAAGGAGGAATCAGCTCCAAATCTGCTGACAACTTCAGTCACCATTCAGGTGGTTTCTACTGCTCGAGAGGATGAAGAAATCCTTGCAGCTGAGATTTGCCAGAAAGAAGGAGAAGAAGAAGAAGAGGGGAAAAAAGAGAAGTGAAAAAGAAAGAACAAAGCACCAAACCCGAAGCAGGTCCTAGAGTAGGAGTAGGACTCAAGCAACCACATGGGGGGGATAGAAGCTTTTTGCTCTTAAGCATAGAATCAACCTGGTTGGAAGAGAGCTCCAAGCTCAGCCAGGCCAACCTAGCACCCAGCCCTGCCCAACCAACCACACCATGGCACTCAGTGCCAACCTAGCACCCAGCCCTGCCCAAACAACCACACCATGGCACTCAGTGCCAACCTAGCACCCAGCCCTGCCCAAACAACCACACCATGGCACTCAGTGCCAACCTAGCACCCAGCCCTGCCCAACCGACCACACCATGGCACTCAGTGCCAACCTAGCACCCAGCCCTGCCCAAACAACCACACCATGGCACTCAGTGCCCAGCCAGCCTTGGCTCCAACCCCTCCAGCCATGGCCACTCCACCACCTCCCTGGGCAGCCCATGCCAGTGCCAATCACTCTCTCTGCCAGGAGCTTCCTCCTCACAGCCAGCCCACACCTGCCCTGCCACAGCTTCAGCCTGGGGCCCCTTCTGCTGCTGCTGCCTGCCTGGCACCAGAGCCCAACCCCACCTGGCTACAGCCTCCCTGCAGGCAGCTGCAGGCAGCAATCAGCTCTGCCCTGAGCCTCCTCTGCTGCAGCCTGCACCCCCCCAGCTCCCTCAGCAGGGCAGGCTTAGGTTGGAGAGGAGGAAATGTTCCTTTGGTGCCAGAGTGGTCAGGGATTGGCACAGGCTGCCCAGGGCAGGCTTAGGTTGGAGAGGAAGAAGAATTCCTCTGGTGCCAGAGTGGTCAGGGCTTGGCACAGGCTGCCCAGGGAGGTGGTGGAGTCCCCATGCCTGGAGCCATTCCAGCACCCTGTGCCCATGGCACTTGTGGCCAGGGTTTGATGCCCATGGTGGGGTTGGGTTGCTGCTTGGATTTGGATGCTCTTGGGAGGCCTTTGGCAGCTCAAACCATTCTCTGCTTCCATGCCATGGTTGATGCAAAGCAAGCAGTGAGGCTCTGCTGGCTCTCAGGAGCTACAAAAAGCCCTTCAGCCCTCACCACTCTCCTCCTATGGATCTCCTTCACCATTCCACTCATTTCCCATCCCTCCTTTTTGTGTCTGAGTTGGGTATTTCCGCCCCCCCCCCCCCCCCTCCCCTCAATGAGTCAGGAAAATTCCTCCCTGTTTCCTTCTTTTTCTTCCCAATGAACCTTGCCAGAGGTCTCAGAGGTCACTTAAAGCTAATTCTAGAAGGATGACAACTCCTTCATGACCTGAAGGAAGGGGAAAAAATAAAGCAAGAAGCCTTTTTTGATCCTTAAGGTGGCAATTTGCTGTCTCTGTGTGTGCCTTGCTCTGCCAGCTGGGATGTTCAAGGGCTGTTGGGCATCCCAGTGGGGATGGTTCTGGAAGGGCAAAAGAGGAGATCTGAGAAGTCTCCTCCTCTGCAATCTGTTTGTGGCTTTAGTGCTTTGAGAGAGAGAGATTATTCTCCAGGTAGTAATTAAGGTCAAGGTAAGGCTGGGTTAGGTTGGAGAGTTGAACCCAGGGCTGGTTGTTGTGCTGGGAGATGTTGAGAAGGTCAAAGCTGGTGCTGAGAGTGGTGGGGGTTGGAACTGGATGGGTCTTGAAGGTCCTTTTCAAGCCAAACTTGAAGCTAGGAGCTGGGCAGCTCCTTGGTTTGTTTTCTGCTGTTGGTTTCTAGGTCCATGCCTGGAGCTGCTTTTGTTGCCTTCTGAGTCTGCTCCCTGAGGATTGGAAGGGACCTCTGGAGATGGCTCAGCCCAACCCCACCCTGCCAAGCTAGGGGGCACCCAGAGGAGGCCACACAGCAACAGGTCCAGGCAGGTCTGGAATGTCTCCAGAGCTGAAGCCTTGCAGCAACCTCTGTGGGCAGCCTGCTCCAGGGCTCTGCCACCCTTACACTAAAGCAGTTCCTCCTCACTCGTGCTCAGGTGCAACTGCTGACACTCAGCTGTGTGCCCCTTCCCCCTTGTGCTGCCACTGGGCACCACTGGTGCCACCCTCCTGACTCCCACCCGTGAAGTGTTGCTCAGCAGTGCTGAGCTCCCCCTCAGGCTGCTCCTCTGCAGGCTAAAACAGCCTCAACCCTCTCAGCCTTTGCTCCCAGCAGAGCTGTTCCAGAGCCCTCAGCAGCTCTGCAGCCCTTTGCTGTCCCTTCCCTTGCCCTTCTCGGGCTGGGCAGCCCAGAGCTGGACCCAGGATTCCCTCAGCTGTGGTCCCTCCTGAATAGCTCACAGCAAGCCCTGAGCAGAGGTCTGCTCCTGCCACTGCCCTTGTGCTGATCGTGGTGAGTTTGGTGATGCTCTCTCCACCTTCAGGTACTGTTTGCTCCCTCCCCTGTTGATGTCCTTTACTGTTGCCTCCATCTGATGCTCTCTCCACCTTCAGCAGTGTTTGCTCCCTCCCCTGTTGATGTCCTTCACTGTTGGCTCCATCTGATCCATCTGATGCTCTCTCCACCTTCAGTACTGTTTGCTCCCTCCCCTGTTGCCTCCATCTGATGCTCTCTCCACCTTCAGTACTGTTTACTCCCTCCCCTGTTGATGTCCTTCACTGTGGTTCCATCTGATCCATCTGATGCTCTCTCCACCTTCAGTACTGTTTACTCCCTCCCCTGTTGATGTCCTTCACTGTGGTTCCATCTGATCCATCTGATGCTCTTTCCACCTTCAGTACTGTTTACTCCTTCTCCTGTTAATGTCCTTCACTGTTGCCTCCATCTGATGCTCTCTCCACCTTCAGCAGTGTTTGCTCCCCCTCCTGTTGGTGTCCTCCCCTGTTGGCTCCATCTGATCCAACTGATGTAATCTCCACCTTCAGTACTGTTTACTCCCTCTCCTGTTAATGTCCTTCACTGTTGCCTCCATCTGATGCTCTCTCCACCTTCAGCAGTGTTTGCTCCCTCCCCTGTTGGCTCCATCTGATCCATCTGATGTAACCTCCACCTTCAGTACTGTTTGCTCCCTCCCCTGTTGGCTCCATCTGATGCTCTCTCCACCTTCAGTACTGTTTGCTCCCTCCCCTGATGATGTCCTTTACTGTTGCCTCCATCTGATGCTCTCTCCACCTTCAGTACTGTTTGCTCCCTCCCCTGTTCATGTTCTCCCCTGTTGACTCCATCTGATGCTCTCTCCACCTTCAACAGTGTTTGCTCCCTCTCCTGTTGATGTCCTCCCCTGTTGACTCCATCTGATGCTCTCTCCACCTTCAACAGTGTTTGCTCCCTCTCCTGTTGATGTCCTCCCCTGTTGGCTCCATCTGATGCTCTCTCCACCTTCAGTACTGTTTGCTCCCTCCCCTGTTGATGTCCTCCCCTGTTGGCTCCATCTGATGCTCTCTCCACCTTCAGTACTGTTTGCTCCCTCCCCTGTTGCCTCCATCTGATGTGACCTCTTCATGCAGTATTTAGGCAGGGGGGAGAGGAGATCCTGCCATGCTGTTGCCTCCCTGCCAGTCCAGCACCCTGGAAGTTGTGCCAGGAGAAGGCTCAGAAGGCTGGGAGGCCTCTGCTGTGTGAGGAAAGGCTGAGAGAGCTGCAGGGTGTTCAGCCTTGAGAGGAGAAGGCTTGGGCAGACCTTAGCACCATGGAGCAGTGACTGCCAGGGGGATGGAGGCTTCCTTTGTGCCAGGAGGATGGAGGCTGCCTTTGTGCCAAGGGGATGGAGACTCCTTTTGTGCCATGCTCTGGTTGCTTGGCTAGGGATGGGTGCTAGGTTGGCCCTGAGTGCCATAGTGTGGTTGGTTGGGCAGGGCTGGGTGCTAGGTTGGCACTGAGTGCCACGGTGTGGTTGTTTGGGCAGGGCTGGGTGCTAGGTGGGCACTGAGTGCCATGGTGTGGTTGGTTGGGCAGGGCTGGGTGCTAGGTTGGCCCTGAGTGCCATGGTGTGGTTGTTTGGGCAGGGCTGGGTGCTAGGTTGGCACTGAGTGCCATGGTGTGGTTGGTTGGGCAGGGCTGGGTGCTAGGCTGGCACTGAGTGCCATGGTGTGGTTGGTTGGGCAGGGCTGGGTGCAAGGTTGGCCCTGAGTGCCATGGTGTGGTTGTTTGGGCAGGGCTGGGTGCAAGGTTGGCACTGAGTGCCCTGGTGTGGTTGTTTGGGCAGGGCTGGGTGCTAGGTTGGCACTGAGTGCCATGGTGTGGTTGGTTGGGCAGGGCTGGGTGCTAGGTTGGCACTGAGTGCCATGGTGTGGTTGTTTGGGCAGGGCTGGGTGCTAGGCTGGGCTGGCTGAGCTTGGAGCTCTCTTCCAACCTGCTCCATTCTGTGCTCCTATGTCAGCAGCCAGGAGCAGACAAACCAGGGAGGAGCTCTGCACAAGCAGCAGCTGAGCCAACACAAAGACTTTGGGTTCCTGCCCCTGGAGTGCTGCCTGCCAAGAGGCACTGATTGTATCTGGCTAATTAACAGAAGGAAAACCTGCCCCTAATTAGTGCTCAGGAAATCACTTTCATGAGAGATGCATTAGTGTGAAGGAAAAAAAAGAGCACCAAGAGGTCAAAGTGTTCCTAAGGATCAGTAGACAGGAGAAAGGGAAGGGGAGGGTAGAGCTGTTCTCTGCCCACCCAGGCCATGGCACCACCTAGAATCATCAAAGCTCAGCCAGTTCCAACCCCCTGCCATAGGCAGGGACACCTCCCACTAGAACAGGTTGCTTGAGGCCTCATCCAGCCTGGTCCTGAACACCTCCAGGGTGGAGCACAGAGGCACAGATCCTTCTGTTACAAGAGGAGGCTGAAGGGAGACTTCATCACCCTCTGCAGCTGCCTGAGAGGAGGCTGCAGCCAGCTGGGGTTGGGCTCTGCCCACATGCACCAAGTGCCAGGACAAGAGGGCACAGCCTCAAGCTGTGCCAGGGGAGGTTCAGGTGGGATAGGAGGGAAAAGGTCTCCACTGAAAGGGTTCTCAGAGCCTGGCACAGGCTGCCCAGGGGCGAGGTGCAGTGCCCAGCCCTGGAGGTGTTAAAAGCTGCCTGGAGGTGGTGCTGGGGGAGGTGGTTTGGTGCTGAGGGAGGTGGTTTGGTGCTGCTGGCTCAGCAGTGGCACTGTGAGCTCTGGGTGGGAGGACTTTGGGGCTTGGTGATTTCCAGAGGCTCTTCCAACCTCTCCATCCCTGGAGATGTTAAAAGCTGCCTGGAGATGGTGCTGAGGGAGGTGGTTTGGTGCTGGGGGAGGTGGTTTGGTGCTGAGGGAGGTGGTTTGGTGCTCAGGGGGGTGGTTTGGTGCTGGGGGAGGTGGTTTGGTGCTGGGGGAGGTGGTTTGGTGATGAGGGAGGTGGTTTGGTGCTGGGGGAGGTGGTTTGGTGCTGAGGGAGGTGGTTTGGTGCTGGGGGAGGTGGTTTGGTGCTGAGGGAGGTGGTTTGGTGCTGAGGGAGGTGGTTTGGTGCTGGGGGAGGTGGTTTGGTGCTGGGGGAGGTGGTTTGGTGCTGGTGGCTCAGCAGTGGCACTGTGAGCTCTAGGGGAAGGGTTGGGGCTTGGTGACCTCCAAAGGCTCTTCCAACCTCAGCAGCTGTGTGATGCTGTGACAGGGGCAGAACAAGCTCTAAGCATCCTAGTTGAGATGTGGCAACCTGCACAGTGCTGCACCCCAGGAAGGAGCCTCTGGAGCTCCTCTCCTGGCAGTGCTGCACCCCAGGAAGGAGCTCCTGGAGGTCCTGATCTGGCAGTGCTGCATTGATTTGTCCAATGAAGCTCTTTCCCACTCCAACCATTCCATGATGCCATGAACTGAGCCCATAAAGCTCCTTCCCCATCCAACCATTCCATGATGCCATGAATGGAGCCCATAAAGCTCCTTCCCACTCCAACCATTCCATGATGCCATGAATGGAGCCCATAAAGCTCCTTCCCTACTCCAACCATTCCATGATGCCATGAATGGAGCCCATAAAGCTCCTTCCCCATCCAACCATTCCATGATGCCATGAATGGAGCCCATAAAGCTCCCTCCCTACTCCAACCTTTCCATGATGCCATGAATGGAGCCCATAAAGCTCCCTCCCTACTCCAACCATTCCATGGTGCCATGAACTGAGCCAGTAAAGCTCCTTCCCAATCCAACCATTCCATGATGCCATGAATGGAGCCCATAAAGCTCCTTCCCACTCCAACCATTCCATGATGCCATGAATGGAGCCCATAAAGCTCCTTCCCACTCCAACCATTCCATGATGCCATGAACTGAGCCCATAAAGCTCCTTCCCCATCCAACCATTCCATGATGCCATGAATGGAGCCCATAAAGCCCCTTCCCAATCCAACCATTCCATGATGCCTTGAACTGAGCCAATCAAACTATCTTTAGAGCTCAGCTGCTTTGACTTCCAGTTCTTTCCAGCCTTCAGCTGACTCAAACTCAGCCTGCTGGATATTGCTCACCTCTCCCTCAGACTTCCCCCCCTCCACCCCCACCAAGGGCATGGACCACAGCTGGAAAGCAGCATCCCAAATTGGGAATGGGTGAGGAAGGAAAAGATGAGTAGAGGGAAAATATCATCCAGCCTGAGGAGCTGCTCATCAGCATTGCTCTGGGGGTCCATCAGCCTCTCTTCCTCTGGGGCTCTCCTTCCACCTGGAGCCAGAGCAGAGGAGGGCACAAAGGTGACCCAAGTGTGCTCCATGTCTTCTGCCATTCCCAGGCTTGGGCACTGCTCCCTTTCCAGCCTTAAATGGCCCTAAGTAGGGAGCTGGGGGCTGCTGATGTGGGCATCAGTTGGGGGTTGCTGATGTGGGCATCAGTTGGGGCTGCTGATGTGGGCATCAGTTGGGGCTGCTGATGTGGGCATCAGTTGAGGGCTGCTGATTTGGGCATCAGTTGGGGGTTGCTGATGTGGGCATCAGTTGGGGGTTGCTGATGTGGACATCAGTTGGGGTTGCTGATGTGGGCATCAGTTGAGGATGCTGATGTGGACATCAGTTGGGGGTTGCTGATGTGGGCATCAGTTGGGGGCTGCTGATGTGGGCATCCGTTTGGGTTGCTGATGTGGGCATCAGTTGGGGCTGCTGATGTGGGCATCAGTTGGGGCTGCTGATGTGGGCATCAGTTGGGGCTGCTGATGTGGGCATCAGTTTGGGCTGCTGATGTGGGCATCAGTTGGGGGCTGCTGATGTGGGCATCAGTTGGGGCTGCTGATGTGGGCATCAGTTGGGGGCTGCTGATGTGGGCATCAGTTTGTGTTGCTGGCCATGGGCAGCAGGGCAGGAGAGGGCATTGTGCCTCTTGGTTCTGCTCTGTTCAGACCTCACCTCCAACCCTGCCTCCAGCTCTGCTGTCCCCAGCAGAAGGAGGGCACAGAGCTGCTGGGGTGAGGCCAGAGGAGGTCACAGAGGTGGTGCCAGGGCTGGAGCAGCTCTGCTGGGAGCACTGCTGAGGGAGCTGGGGGGGTGCAGCCTGCAGAGGAGAAGGCTCCAGGGGGATCCTGCAGGAAGGCTCCCAGTCCATCCCAGTGCCACCCCAGTCACTCCTAGAGCTCACCCAGTCCCATCCCATCTCCCAGTCCATCCCAGTGCTTTCCATCCCAATCCAGATAATCCCAGTGTCTTCCAAGTCACTCTCAGTCTGTCCCAGACCCATCCCAGTGCTGAGGGGGTCTGAGGCAGCCCAAGGGGGAGTGGTTTGGAGTTGAGGCAGAGCAGGCTGAGAGTGGAACTGAGGAAGGAGTTGTTGAGTGTGAGGGTGGTGAGAGTCTGGCATGGGGAGGCTATGGTTGCATCCTGCCTGGAGGTGCTCAAGACCAGGCTGGATGAGACCTTGAGCACCTTGGGCTAGTGGAAGAAGGCTGCATCCTGCCTGGAGATGCTCAAGACCAGGCTGGATGAGACCTTGAGCACCTTGGGCTAGTGGAGAGGTGCCCCTGGGCATGGCAGGGAGGTTGGAGTCGATGATCTCTGAGGTCCCTTCCAGGCTGAGCCATCCTGTGACTCCCACAGGGTAACCTGGCTCCAGCTGGCTCCAGTGGGACCATGCAGGCAGGAGCTGTGCCTCCAGGGCAGGTAGAAGCTGCCTTTGCATTAGCTCCTTTGTAGAGGAAGGCAAAGGGATCCAAGAGGAGGGATTGAACTGCAGCCACCACTCAAACCCAGAGCTCCACAAGAGCAGAGAGGCAGAAGAAGAGCTTCAAGGGCTGAGTGAGGAGCATGGTGAAGCTCTCCTGCTTTCAAGCTTCAGCTGCTCCAGTTTTGGTTCCAAGCTCCCCAAAGAAAACAGCATTTTCCTTTGGCCCTGCAATGCCTTCCCAGGCCTGAGTCTAATCCCTCAAACCTGCTTGTTTGTGTTTGAACTTTCCTTAGGGCCTGAGCAGTGATTAACCTGCAAGGGCAACTAATCCTTTTAACAGCTTGGGCAGGCTATAAATACAGAGGAGGCTACCTGCCCCCAGCCTGTCCCCAGGAGAAAAACAGCTTCAGCCACAGGCAGATGCTTTGGGTGGGGAAAGCCTTCCAAGGTCATCCTGTCCAAGCAGCAACCCAACCCCACCGTGGCCATCAAACCCTAGCCCCAAGGGCCATGGCCACAGGGTGCTGGAGCACCTCCAGGTATGGGACTCCAGCACCTGCCTGGACTGTAGGGTGTGCAGGGAAGAGCAACAAGGCTGGGGAGGGGTTTGGAGGGCATGGGGTAAGAGCTGCTGAGGGAGCTGGAGGTGGTTGGTATGGGAAATGCCCAGCAGAAAAGGTCCTGGGGGTGCTGTGAGAGAGCAGCTGCAGAGGAGGCAGCAGTGTGCCCAGGTGGGCAGCAGAGCCAGTGGCAGCCTGGGCTGGCTCAGGAGCAGTGTGGGCAGCAGGAGAAGGGAGGTTCTTGTGCCCCTGTGCCCAGCCCTGCTCAGGCCAGCCCTGGAGTGCTGTGTCCAGCTGTGGGCTCCTGAATTGCAGAGAGCTGCTGAGGTGCTGGAAGGTGCTGAGAGAAGGGCAGCAAGGCTGGGGAGGGGCCTGGAGCAGAGCCCTGTGAGGAGAGGCTGAGGGAGCTGGGGGGGTGCAGGCTGCAGCAGAGGAGGCTCAGGGCAGAGCTGATTGCTGCCTGCAGCTGCCTGCAGGGAGGCTGTAGCCAGGTGGGGTTGGGCTCTGGTGCCAGGCAGGCAGCAGCAGCAGAAGGGACCCCAGGCTGAAGCTGTGGCAGGGCAGGTGTGGGCTGGCTGTGAGGAGGAAGCTGCTGGCAGAGAGAGTGATTGGCACTGGCATGGGCTGCCCAGGGAGGTGGTGGAGTGGCCGTGGCTGGAGGGGTTGGAGCCAAGGCTGGCTGGGCACTGAGTGCCATGGTGTGGTTGTTTGGGCAGGGCTGGGTGCTAGGTTGGCACTGAGTGCCATGGTGTGGTTGGTTGGGCAGGGCTGGGTGCTAGGTTGGCACTGAGTGCCCTGGTGTGGTTGGTTGGGCAGGGCTGGGTGCTAGGTTGGCACTGAGTGCCATGGTGTGGTTGGTTGGGCAGGGCTGGGTGCTAGGTTGGCACTGAGTGCCATGATGTGGTTGGTTGGACAGAAGAGAGCAGAGCACAGAGGAGAGAGCAGAGCAGAGAGTAGGGCAAAAAGAGAAGAGAGCAGAGCAAAGCAGAGCAGAGAGCAAAGAGAGTAGAGGAGAGAGCAGAGCAGAGAGTAGAGCAAAGAGAGCAGAGCAGAAGAGAGCAGAGCACAGAGGAGAGAGCAGAGAGTAGAGCAAAGAGAGCAGAGAAGAGAGCAGAGCAAAGCAGAGCAGAGCACAAAGCAGAGCAGAGTGAAGAGCAAAGAGAGCAGAGAAGAGAGCACAGAGAGGAGAGCAGAAAGTAGAGCAGAGCAGAGCCCAGGGCAGGATCCCCTCTCCCCATCTGCTGCCCAGGCTGCTGCCTCAGCTGCCTCCCGGCTGCCAGCAGCGCTGAGCAGAGGGCACTGCCAACGAGGTGGGAGGCTGTCCGAGAGCCTTCCCCCTCCCCAGCTCTGCCTGCTGGCTGCCGAGCTGCCTGCACAGGTCCCTCTGTGAGCTCATCCAGCAGCTCCCTCGGTGCACTTTGCTGGCCCCTGTGGATTTTTACCCTGCCCTGGGGGTTGGTTGTTTCAGTGGGCACCATCCAGCCACTCTGCTTGCCCTTCCCCCCTCCCCCACACTGGCACACGTGGGATGCTGGACCACCACTTTGCCAGCAGAAGCTTGGGCAGCAGGAAGTCCTCCAGCAGGCTGGAAACATTAACCCCGCCGTGCATTATTGATGCTCTTCATACATAATGGATGCCCTCCCCCTCTAGACTGGCACCAGCAACACAGCTCAGAGCTTGGCACCAGCACTGCCTGCCCCAGCTCCTGGGTGGGCATCGCAGCAGAGCCCTTCAGAGACAGCTTGGGGATGTGCTGGCTCAGGAATCCATCTGCAGCTGAGCTTCCCCAGGGCCACAGGGCTGCTGCCAGCAGCTCTGGGTGCTGCCAGGTTGATCTCTGCCCCACTGCCAGCCCACCCCTGAGGATGCCAAGCCACCCTCCCCTGTCAGGGCTTCCCATTTAGCAAGGAGAGAAAGGTTGAGGGCTTCCAAGTTGAGCTGCTGGGAAGCAGAGCTCAGGAGAGAAAGGTTGAGGACTTCCAAGTTGAGCTGTTTGGAAGCAGAGTTGAGGAGAGAAATGTTTAGGACTTCCAAGTTGAGCTGCTTGGGACCAGAGCTCAGGAGACAAAGGCTGAGCACTTCCAAACTGAGCTGCTTGGGAGCAGAGATGAGGAGAGAAAGGTTGAGAACTTCCAAGTTGAGCTGCTGGGAAGCAGAGCTGAGGAGAGAAAGGCTGAGCAGTTCCAAGCTGAGCTGCTTGGGAGCAGAGCTCAGGAGACAAAGGTTGAGGACTTCCAAGCTGAGCTGCCTGGGACCAGAGCTCAGGACAGAAAGGTTGAGGACTTCCAAGTTGAGCTGTTTGGAAGCAGAGCTGAGGAGAGAAAGGTTGAGGACTTCCAAGCTGAGCTGCTTGGGACCAGAGCTCAGGAGAGAAAGGTTGAGGACTTCCAAGTTGAGCTGTTTGGAAGCAGAGATGAGGAGACAAAGGCTGAGGACTTCCAAACTGAGCTGCTTGGGACCAGAGCTCAGGAGACAAAGGTTGAGGACTTCCAAGCTGAGTTGCTTGGGAGCAGAGTTGAGGAGAGAAAGGTTGAGGACTTCCAAGTTGAGCTGCTTGGGACCAGAGATCAGGAGAGAAAGGTTGAGGACTTCCAAGTTGAGCTGCTTGGAAGCAGAGCTGAGGAGACAAAGGCTGAGGACTTCCAAGCTGAGCTGCTGGGAAGCAGAGGTTCTACCACAGAACCTTCTAGAATCACAGAATGGGTTGGAAAGGACCATAAAGGTCACCTAGTTCCAACCTCCCTGCCCACAAGTGGGCACCTCCCACTTGACTGCTTCCTGGGATGCAGCACTGCCAGGAGAGGAGCTCCAGAGGCTCCTTCCTGGGATGCAGCAGTGCCAGGAGAGGAGCTCCAGAGGCTCCTTCCTGGGATGCAGCAGTGCCAGGAGAGGAGCTCCAGAGGCTCCTTCCTGGGATGCAGCAGTGCCAGATCAGGAGCTCCAGAGGCTTCTTCCTGGGATGCAGCAGTGCCAGATCAGGAGCTCCAGAGGCTCCTTCCTGGGATGCAGCAGTGCCAGGAGAGGAGCTCCAGAGGCTTCTTCCTGGGATGCAGCAGTGCCAGATCAGGAGCTCCAGAGGCTCCTTCCTGGGATGCAGCAGTGCCAGATCAGGAGCTCCAGAGGCTCCTTCCTGGGATGCAGCAGTGCCAGATCAGGAGCTCCAGAGGCTCCTTCCTGGGATGCAGCAGTGCCAGGAGAGGAGCTCCAGAGGCTCCTTCCAGGGATGCAGCAGTGCCAGGAGAGGAGCTCCAGAGGCTCCCTCCTGGGATGCAGCAGTGCCAGGAGAGGAGCTCCAGAGACTCCTTCCTGGGATGCAGCAGTGCCAGGAGAGGAGCTCCAGAGGCTCCTTCCTGGGATGCAGCAGTGCCAGGAGAGGAGCTCCAGAGGCTCCCTCCTGGGATGCAGCAGTGCCAGGAGAGGAGCTCCAGAGGCTCCCTCCTGGGATGCAGCAGTGCCAGGAGAGGAGCTCCAGAGACTCCTTCCTGGGATGCAGCAGTGCCAGGAGAGGAGCTCCAGAGACTCCTTCCTGGGATGCAGCAGTGCCAGGAGAGGAGCTCCAGAGGCTCCTTCCTGGGATGCAGCAGTGCCAGGAGAGGAGCTCCAGAGGCTCCCTCCTGGGATGCAGCAGTGCCAGATCAGGAGCTCCAGAGGCTCCTTCCTGGGATGCAGCAGTGCCAGGAGAGGAGCTCCAGAGGCTCCTTCCTGGGATGCAGCAGTGCCAGGAGAGGAGCTCCAGAGACTCCTTCCTGGGATGCAGCAGTGCCAGATCAGGAGCTCCTTCCTGGGATGCAGCAGTGCCAGGAGAGGAGCTCCAGAGACTCCTTCCTGGGATGCAGCAGTGCCAGATCAGGAGCTCCTTCCTGGGATGCAGCAGTGCCAGGAGAGGAGCTCCAGAGGCTCCCTCCTGGGATGCAGCAGTGCCAGATCAGGAGCTCCAGAGGCTCCTTCCTGGGATGCAGCAGTGCCAGATCAGGAGCTCCAGAGGCTCCTTCCTGGGATGCAGCAGTGCCAGGAGAGGAGCTCCAGAGGCTCCCTCCTGGGATGCAGCAGTGTCAGATCAGGAGCTCCAGAGGCTCCTTCCTGGGATGCAGCAGTGCCAGATCAGGAGCTCCAGAGGCTCCTTCCTGGGATGCAGCAGTGCCAGGAGAGGAGCTCCAGAGGCTCCTTCCAGGGATGCAGCAGTGCCAGGAGAGGAGCTCCAGAGGCTCCCTCCTGGGATGCAGCAGTGCCAGGAGAGGAGCTCCAGAGGCTCCCTCCTGGGATGCAGCAGTGCCAGGAGAGGAGCTCCAGAGGCTCCCTCCTGGGATGCAGCAGTGCCAGGAGAGGAGCTCCAGAGACTCCTTCCTGGGATGCAGCAGTGCCAGGAGAGGAGCTCCAGAGACTCCCTCCTGGGATGCAGCAGTGCCAGGAGAGGAGCTCCAGAGACTCCTTCCTGGGATGCAGCAGTGCCAGGAGAGGAGCTCCAGAGACTCCTTCCTGGGATGCAGCAGTGCCAGGAGAGGAGCTCCAGAGGCTCCTTCCTGGGATGCAGCAGTGCCAGGAGAGGAGCTCCAGAGGCTCCTTCCTGGGATGCAGCAGTGCCAGATCAGGAGCTCCAGAGGCTCCTTCCTGGGATGCAGCAGTGCCAGGAGAGGAGCTCCAGAGGCTCCCTCCTGGGATGCAGCAGTGTCAGATCAGGAGCTCCAGAGGCTCCCTCCTGGGATGCAGCAGTGTCAGATCAGGAGCTCCAGAGGCTCCCTCCTGGGATGTAGCAGTGCCAGATCAGGAGCTCCAGAGGCTCCCTCCTGGGATGCAGCAGTGCCAGATCAGGAGCTCCAGAGGCTCCTTCCTGGGATGCAGCAGTGCCAGATCAGGAGCTCCAGGGGCTTCTTCCTGGGATGCAGCAGTGCCAGATCAGGAGCTCCTTCCTGGGATGCAGCAGTGCCAGATCAGGAGCTCCTTCCTGGGATGCAGCAGTGCCAGATCAGGAGCTCCTCCCTGGGATGCAGCAGTGCCAGATCAGGAGCTCCTCCCTGGGATGCAGCAGTGCCAGACCAGGAGCTCCTTCCTGGGATGCAGCACTGCCAGATCAGGAGCTCCAGGATCTCTTTCCTGGGATGCAGCACTGTCAGGAGAGGAGCTCCAGAGGCTCCTTCCTGGAATGCATCGGTGCCAGATCAGGAGCTCCTTCCTGGGATGCAGCAATCTCTCCTATCCATCCTGCTTTTGCTTCCTTGCTGGCCCAAACCTCCTGGGTGGCATTTATTTGGCATCAGGGCTGCCCTTCCAGCAGGCAAGAGCACTTCCCTCACAGCAGCAGGGGCAGCCCTGGTTGGCAGCTTGAGCTGGGGGCCACCTCCTGCTTATTCTTAGCCTGGGTTCTTAGAAGTGGTTGATTAAGCAGGAGCCTTGCTTAATGCCATGAAACATTAACGACTTGGCAGGTAAGCTGTGCCCTCCTGCAGAGCAGCTGCCAGCTGCCCAGCCTGGCACAGGATGAGCCTGGCAGCGTTTGGCTTCAGGCTGGCACAAGCCTCAGAGGCCAAAAGCAAACTCTACCTGGTGCCAGCTGAAAAAAGGGGATGAGGAATAAAGGTAGGTGAAAGAGGCAGGCAGGGAGGGTTTGGGCAGACAGGCTGGGCAGGCAGGGGGTTGAATCTCCAGCCCTGGAGGGGGTTTACAGCACTGCTGGTGTGGTGCTGGGGGACCTGGAGCTGTGCCAGGCTTGGGAATGGGGGGCAGGGCTCAGAGAGTGGTTGGGCTGGGGGAGCTGAATGGTCTTTGCCAGCTGAAATGCTTGGTTCTGTGGTTTGCTGATTCTCTAATGGCATGGCTCTGGGGTTCCAGAGAGCTCTAAGTCAGTGATTCCCTGCCTCAGGAATTCCATGGTTCCCTGGCTCTAGAATCCCATGGTTCCCTGGCTCTAGAATCCCATGGTTCCCTGGCTCTAGAATCCCATGATTCTGTGGTGATCTAATTCTAGGACTCTGTGTTTCCATGAGTCTGTGACTGATTCTGTGATTCTCTGAGTCTGTGACTGATTCTGTGGCTCTGATTCTGTGGCTCTGATTCTGTGGCTCTGAGTCTGTGACTCTGATTCTGTGACTGATTCTGTGGCTCTGATTCTGTGGCTCTGATTCTGTGACTCTGATTCTGTGACTGATTCTGTGGCTCTGATTCTGTGGCTCTGATTCTGTGGCTCTGAGTCTGTGACTCTGAGTCTGTGACTGATTCTGTGGCTCTGATTCTGTGGCTCTGATTCTGTGGCTCTGAGTCTGTGACTGATTCTGTGACTCTGATTCTGTGGCTCTGATTCTGTGGCTCTGATTCTGTGACTCTGAGTCTGTGACTGATTCTGTGGCTCTGATTCTGTGGCTCTGAGTCTGTGACTCTGAGTCTGTGACTGATTCTGTGGCTCTGAGTCTGTGACTCTGATTCTGTGACTGATTCTGTGGCTCTGAGTCTGTGACTGATTCTGTGGCTCTGATTCTGTGGCTCTGATTCTGTGGCTCTGAGTCTGTGACTGATTCTGTGACTGATTCTGTGGCTCTGATTCTGTGGCTCTGATTCTGTGGCTCTGAGTCTGTGACTGATTCTGTGACTGATTCTGTGGCTCTGATTCTGTGGCTCTGATTCTGTGGCTCTGAGTCTGTGACTGAGTCTGTGACTCTGATTCTGTGGCTCTGATTCTGTGGCTCTGAGTCTGTGGCTCTGATTCTGTGACTCTGAGTCTGTGACTCTGATTCTGTGGCTCTGATTCTGTGACTGATTCTGTGGCTCTGAGTCTGTGACTGATTCTGTGGCTCTGATTCTGTGGCTCTGATTCTGTGGCTCTGAGTCTGTGACTGATTCTGTGGCTCTGATTCTGTGGCTCTGAGTCTGTGACTGATTCTGTGGCTCTGATTCTGTGGCTCTGAGTCTGTGACTGATTCTGTGGCTCTGATTCTGTGGCTCTGATTCTGTGGCTCTGAGTCTGTGACTGATTCTGTGGCTCTGATTCTGTGGCTCTGAGTCTGTGACTGATTCTGTGGCTCTGAGTCTGTGACTCTGAGTCTGTGACTGATTCTGTGGCTCTGAGTCTGTGACTGATTCTGTGGCTCTGATTCTGTGACTGATTCTGTGGCTCTGAGTCTGTGGCTCTGATTCTGTGGCTCTGAGTCTGTGACTGATTCTGTGGCTCTGAGTCTGTGACTGATTCTGTGGCTCTGATTCTGTGGCTCTGAGTCTGTGACTGATTCTGTGGCTCTGATTCTGTGACTCTGATTCTGTGGCTCTGATTCTGTGACTGATTCTGTGGCTCTGAGTCTGTGACTCTGATTCTGTGACTGATTCTGTGGCTCTGATTCTGTGACTGATTCTGTGGCTCTGAGTCTGTGACTGATTCTGTGGCTCTGATTCTGTGACTGATTCTGTGGCTCTGATTCTGTGGCTCTGATTCTGTGGCTCTGAGTCTGTGACTGATTCTGTGGCTCTGATTCTGTGGCTCTGAGTCTGTGACTCTGATTCTGTGGCTCTGAGTCTGTGGCTCTGAGTCTGTGACTGATTCTGTGGCTCTGATTCTGTGGCTCTGAGTCTGTGACTGATTCTGTGGCTCTGATTCTGTGACTGATTCTGTGGCTCTGATTCTGTGGCTCTGATTCTGTGGCTCTGAGTCTGTGACTCTGATTCTGTGGCTCTGAGTCTGTGACTGATTCTGTGACTGATTCTGTGGCTCTGATTCTGTGGCTCTGATTCTGTGGCTCTGATTCTGTGACTGAGTCTGTGGCTCTGAGTCTGTGGCTCTGAGTCTGTGACTGATTCTGTGGCTCTGAGTCTGTGACTGATTCTGTGGCTCTGAGTCTGTGACTGATTCTGTGGCTCTGATTCTGTGGCTCTGAGTCTGTGACTGATTCTGTGGCTCTGATTCTGTGGCTCTGATTCTGTGACTGATTCTGTGGCTCTGATTCTGTGACTCTGAGTTTGTGACTGATTCTGTGGCTCTGATTCTGTGGCTCTGAGTCTGTGACTGATTCTGTGACTCTGATTCTGTGGCTCTGAGTCTGTGACTGATTCTGTGGCTCTGATTCTGTGACTCTGAGTTTGTGACTGATTCTGTGGCTCTGATTCTGTGGCTCTGATTCTGTGGCTCTGATTCTGTGGCTCTGAGTCTGTGACTGATTCTGTGGCTCTGATTCTGTGACTCTGATTCTGTGGCTCTGAGTCTGTGACTCTGATTCTGTGACTGATTCTGTGGCTCTGATTCTGTGACTCTGAGTTTGTGACTGATTCTGTGACTCTGAGTCTGTGACTGATTCTGTGACTCTGAGTCTGTGACTCTGAGTCTGTGACTGATTCTGTGGCTCTGAGTCTGTGACTCTGATTCTGTGACTGATTCTGTGGCTCTGAGTCTGTGACTCTGATTCTGTGACTGATTCTGTGGCTCTGATTCTGTGACTCTGAGTCTGTGACTGATTCTGTGACTCTGAGTCTGTGACTCTGAGTCTGTGACTGATTCTGTGGCTCTGATTCTGTGACTCTGATTCTGTGACTGATTCTGTGGCTCTGATTCTGTGACTCTGAGTTTGTGACTGATTCTGTGACTCTGAGTCTGTGACTGATTCTGTGACTCTGAGTCTGTGACTCTGAGTCTGTGACTGATTCTGTGGCTCTGATTCTGTGACTCTGAGTCTGTGACTCTGAGTCTGTGACTGATTCTGTGGCTCTGAGTCTGTGGCTCTGAGTCTGTGGCTCTGAGTCTGTGGCTCTGAGTCTGTGACTGATTCTGTGTCTCTGCTTCTGTGTCTCTGCTTCTGTGTCTCTGCTTCTGTGTCTCTGCTTCTGTGTCTCTGCTTCTGTGACTCTGTTTCTGTGACTCTGTTTCTGTGACTCTGTTTCTGTGACTCTGTTTCTGTGACTCTGTTTCTGTGACTCTGTTTCTGTGTCTCTGCTTCCATGTATATGATTCTGTGACTCTGAGTCTGACTGATTCTGTGACTCTGCTTCTGTGTCTCTGCTTCTGTGTCTCTGCTTCTGTGACTCTGCTTCTGTGACTCTGATTCTGTGGCTCTGATTCTGTGACTCTGATTTTATGACTCTGATTCTGTGACTCTGATTCTGTGTCTCTGCTTCTGTGTCTCTGCTTCTGTGACTCTGCTTCTGTGACTCTGCTTCTGTGACTCTGCTTCTGTGTCTCTGATTCTGTGTCTCTGATTCTGTGGCTCTGCTTCTGTGTCTCTGCTTCTGTGTCTCTGTTTCTGTGTCTCTGCTTCTGTGTCTCTGCTTCTGTGACTCTGATTCTGTGGCTCTGCTTCTGTGTCTCTGTTTCTGTGTCTCTGCTTCTGTGTCTCTGTTTCTGTGTCTCTGCTTCTCTGTCTCTGTTTCTGTGTCTCTGCTTCTGTGTCTCTGTTTCTGTGTCTCTGCTTCTGTGTCTCTGCTTCTGTGTCTCTGTTTCTGTGACTCTGATTCTATGACTCTGCTTCTGTGTCTCTGTTTCTGTGACTCTGATTCTATGACTCTGATTCTGTGTCTCTGTTTCTGTGACTCTGATTTTACGACTGTTTCTGTGTCTCTGCTTCTCTGACTCTGATTTTATGACTCTGATTCTGTGTCTCTGATTCTGTGACTCTGATTCTGTGACTCTGATTTTATGACTCTGATTCTGATTCTCTGGTTCTGTGACTCTCTGGTTCTGTGACAGCATCTGAGAGTGGCATTGACTCCCCCTCCCCCTCTCCCCCCCATCACCACCTTCCTATCTTCCAAACTTCTTTGAGGCCCCTCTGGAAAACCAACTCCTTCCCCAGCTCTGCCACTGCCACACAGACTCCTCCTGCATCCCTGCCCCTCCCCAGCAGGAGCTGCTCAGGGATGCATGCAGCTGAGGACCACGCAGAGAGCAGCTCCTAGAATCACAGAGTCAAATCAGGGCTGGAAGGGAGCACAAGGAGCAGGCAGTGCCAACCCCCAGGGACACCCTCCCCTAGAGCAGGCTGCACACAGCCTCAGCCAGTCTGGCCTCAAACACCTCCAGCCATGGGACCTCAAATCCCCTCCCTGGGCAACCCATTCCAGCCTCTCACCACTCTCCTGCTCAGCAACTTCCTCCTCCCTTCCAGCCTGCTTTGGGCAGAGCATCCTTGCAACCTCCCTCCCCCTCCCCAACCTCCACCCAACCTTATCCGAAGGATCAGAGCCTCTGGGCTGAATTAATTCGGTTGATGAGCTTTAAAATGAGGATTCGAATTCACAGGGGCACGTTAAGGCTTAATTAAAAGCCTTGGCTGAGTGCCAAGCAGCAAGGTAGGGAGGTGTGGGGGGTGGGGGTGCCTGCTTTGGTGTCAAGGCTGAGGTGCTGAGAAGTTCCTTCAGCTCCTTGAGAAGGAGCAAAAGTCGCAGTCGTGGGCTGGGCTCTAATGAATTGTGCTCCAGGGGCATCCTCTTGCCATGTCTGGGGAAGAGGAGGCTGAAGGGGAGGTCTCATTGCTCTCTCTCCAGCTCCTTGAGTGGAGGCTGCAGTGAGGTGGGCTTGGGCTCTGCTCTCTATTCTCAGGTGGATAGAAGAGGAAGGTGGCCTGGAATTGTGCCAGGGGAGGCTTAGGTTGGAGAGGAGGGAAAGTTTCTTTGGTGCCAGAGTGGTCAGAGATTGGCACAGGCTGCCCAGGAAAGGCTTAGGTTGGAGGGGAGGAAAAATCCTTTGGTGCCAGAGTGGTCAGGGCTTGGCACAGGCTGCCCAGGGTGGTGCTGGAGTCACCATGCCAGAAGCATGTGGCCATGGCACCAGAGGAGCTGCAGAGGTCTCCATGCAAAGCGAGACAACAGCTCCAAGCCTCTTCAATGCCCACGGGGGACGTGGGGAGGGAGTGTTTAGTGGGTGGGGGAAGGGGCAGTGGGCTGGAACTGGAGCAGGGTAGGTGTAGGTTGGACGTGAGGAGGGAGTTCTTTGTCATCGAAGCTGTGGAAGCCCAGAAGGGGTTGCCCAGAGAGGTGGTGGAGATGCTCCAGGTCACACTCCATGAGCAACCTCCTCCAGTAAAGGAGCTGGAGGATGGAGACTCCCTTTTTTCCCCCTGGGAAAGAGATGGGATGATGGAGACAAGCTGCTGCTGGGGAGATTCCTGTTGGGCTCCAGAAGGAAAATGTTCCCCCCCCCCCCACCCTGAGCACAGCCACAGATGCTGGAATCATCTCCCAGGGCAAAGCAGTGCCCTGTGCCAGGCAGTGTTCAGACTCAGCTTGCCAGGGCTGCTGTGCCAGCTCCTCACCTAGAAAGGTTGACCCAGATGGTCCTTGGGGGGGTCTCTTCCAGCCTGGCACTCTGTGATCCTGTGCCAGCTGGAGGTGTCCCAGCTGCCTGCAGGGTGAGGGAAGGTTGGACAAGATGCCCTTGGAGGATCCCTTGCAACCCAGTGCCACTCTGTGGTTCCATGCTCGTGTTTGTCTCCGGGCACAGGCACCCTGCAGGCTCCATGCTGAGGAGCAGGCTGATGGAGCTCAGCTGAACCAAAGGGTTGGCATCGAGCTGGGAGGCTCTCAGGAGGCTTTTCCTGCTGTGCTGCCTGCGTGGGGACAGCAGCCAGAGCAAGGAGCCAGGAGGCAGCTGTGGGGCCAAGGGCAAGCATCTGCTCCTCAGGGACCAGGCACCACATCTGGGACATGAGGACATGGAGGTGACCCTGCCCAGCCCTGCTCCCTGGAGTGAGCTGTCTGCCTGGTGGCTCCCTGCCAATCCCATCCCTGGGGCATGGGGTGGGGGTGTCAGGGCATCTCTGAAAGATACCCAGAAGGGAGATGCCAGGAGTGGAAGGACCAAGGCCAAATCCTGCTCCAATCCCTGCTAGGAGTGAGTGAAAGGCTGAGTGGGAGGTGACAGAACCCTGGCTCAAGGGGGAGCAGACCCCCACTGGGTGGGCAGAGGCTTCTCCTGCCCAGTGCCAGGCTGGAAGGGACTGCAGAGCTCACCTACCCCAACCTCCCTGCCAGGGCACCTCTCAGCTAGGCCTGGTTGTTGAACACCTCCAGGGAGAGGGCACTCACAGCCTCCCAGGGCAACCCATTCCAGACTCTTCCTCACCCTCATCACTTCATCCCTTAGATGCCCCAAGGCTGGCACCAAACCTGCATCCATCCAAGCAAGACTCAAGGGGGCACTTGGTGGGCAGAGGCTTCTCCTGCCCTGTGCCAGGCTGGAAGGGACTGCAGAGCTCACCTACTGCAACCTCCCTGCCAGGGCACCTCTCAGCTGGAGCTGGCTGCTGACCACCTCCAGGGAGAGGGCACTCATAGCCTCCCAGGGCAACCCATTCCAGACTCTTCCTCACCCTCATCACTTCTTCCTGAGATGCCCCAAGGTTGGCACCAAACCTGCATCCACCCCAAGCAAGGCTCAAGGGGGCACTGGGTGGGCAGAGGCTTCTCCTGCCCAGTGCCAGGCTGGAAGGGACTGCAGAGCTCATCTACCCCAACCTCCCTGCCAGGGCACCTCTCAGCTGGAGCTGGCTGCTGACCACCTCCAGGGAGAGGGCACTCACAGCCTCCCTGGGCAACCCATTCCAGACTCTTCCTCACCCTCATCACTTCTTCTTGCCCAAGGCTGGCACCAAACCTGCATCCATCCCAAGTCAGGAGGAGGAAGTCAGGCAGGCAGATATGAGCCATCAGCACAGGGCAGCCACTGCCACCCCCAGGGATGCCAAGCTGGAGGGTTGGGTGGTTGTTTGCTGCTGGTGTGGAGGGAAGGAAATGATGCAGCCAGTGGCAGCTAATCCCCATGAGCAAGCCCTGAGCCACTCGTGCCAGCCACAGCAGCCATTACCACAAGGGTGAGGTGTGTGGGGTGCAGGGAGGCAGATAGGGATCACACCCCAAAAAATGTGCCTGCAGATGAGGGTTAATGAGGATGGGTTGGCAGCCTGCCCGACAGCAGGGCCCTGGGAGTGGTGCCAGGGCACATCGTGAGCTGCTCCCTCCCAGCCCTGCCTGAAGGTTCCTGCTGCAGGCTGGGGCCAGAGGGGCTGAGAGCAGGCAGGCAGAGAGGGCCCTGGGGGTGCTGTGAGAGAGCAGCTGCAGAGGAGGCAGCAGTGTGCCCAGGTGGGCAGCAGAGCCAGTGGCAGCCTGGGCTGGCTGAGGAGCAGTGTGGGCAGCAGGAGAAGGGAGGTTCTTGTGCCCCTGTGCCCAGCCCTGCTCAGGCCAGCCCTGGAGTGCTGTGTGCAGCTGTGGGCTCCTGAATTGCAGAGAGCTGCTGAGGTGCTGGAAGGTGCTGAGAGAAGGGCAGCAAGGCTGGGGAGGGGCCTGGAGCACAGCCCTGTGAGGAGAGGCTGAGGGAGCTGGGGGGGTGCAGGCTGCAGCAGAGGAGCCTCAGGGCAGAGCTGATTGCTGCCTGCAGCTGCCTGCAGGGAGGCTGTAGCCAGGTGGGGTTGGGCTCTGGTGCCAGGCAGGCAGCAGCAGCAGAAGGGGCCCCAGGCTGAAGCTGTGGCAGGGCAGGTGTGGGCTGGCTGTGAGGAGGAAGCTGCTGGCAGAGAGAGTGATTGGCACTGGCATGGGCTGCCCAGGGAGGTGGTGGAGTGGCCGTGGCTGGAGGGGTTGGAGGCAAGGCTGGCTGGGCACTGAGTGCCATGGTGTGGTTGTTTGGGCAGGGCTGGGTGCTAGGTTGGCACTGAGTGCCATGGTGTGGTTGTTTGGTCAGGGCTGGGTGCTAGGTTGGCACTGAGTGCCATGGTGTGGTTGGTTAGGCAGGGCTGGGTGCTAGGTTGGCACTGAGTGCCATGGTGTGGTTGGTTAGGCAGGGCTGGGTGCTAGATTGGCATTCAGTGCCATGCTCTGGTTGGTTGGCATGGGCTGGGTGCTAGGTTGGCACTGAGTGCCATGCTCTGGTTGATTGGCATGGGCTGGGTGCTAGGTTGGCACTGAGTGCCATGCTCTGGTTGATTGGCATGGACTGGGTGCTAGGTTGGCCTGGCTGAGCTTGGAGCTCTCTTCCAACCTGCCTGATTCAAGGATTCTAAACCTGGTTCCCCCCCTCCTCCCCCCGGGCTCCTGCCAGCCTGGGCTGGCATTTGGCATCAGTGCCAGCAGAGGCAGCAGTGTTTTGGAAGCATTGGGACGCTGGCAGATGGTGAGGGCATGGTTTGGCACCTCTGGCCCTCTGCTGGGTAGGTCACTGGCATTGTGTGGTCACATTTGGGGGGGTGTTTGTGGCTCTGTCTACGTTGCCCCCCAGGCAAGAGAGCAGCAGCTGGGAGGGAGGGGCAGGAATGCTCCAAAGAGCCATGCCAGGGGGAGTGTGGGCAGCATGGGGATACACCAGAGCTGCCCAAAGAGCTGTGCCAGGGGGGGTGTGGGCAGGATGGGGGCACACCAGAGCTGCCCAAAGAGCCATGCCAGGGGGTGAGTGGGCAGCATGGGGGCACACCAGAGCTGCCCAAAGAGCCATGCCAGGGGGTGAGTGGGCAGCATGGGGGCACACCAGAGCTGCCCAAAGAGCCATGCCAGGGAGTGAGTGGGCAGCATGGGGGCACACCAGAGCTGCCCAAAGAGCCCTGCCGGGGGGGGGGTGTGGGCAGCATGGGGGCACACCAGAGCTGCCCAAAGAGCCATGCCAGGGGGTGAGTGGGCAGCATGGGGGCACACCAGAGCTGCCCCAGGAGGGCAGGGGTGGCAAGGCTCAAGGCCACGCAGGGAGGGGGTGCTCAGGGAGTGGCTGCCACTCCCCGTGGGGGGGCTGCGGGCACCCCCCCGCTCCCCGGAGCTCCGCAGGGCACCGGCTACAAGGACCGGCGGTGCCCATTGGGCACTCCCCGGGGTCCGTGCCCCCCGGGAGCGGGGGTCGGTAAGGGGTGCGGGAGGGGAGAGGGCAGCTCCGCCTCCGCCGCCCGTCGAGGCCGGGGTCGGGGGGGGGGCGGGATGTGTGTATGGGGGGGGGGGGTCCGAGAGTTTCCGTGGCAACGGGAGCGGGGCGGAGCTCGCCGTTTCCGTTACCGAAGTGGCCAGGAAGGCGAGGAACGGCTCCGGGGCTGCCCTGCGCTGCCGCCCCCGCCGAGCGGGCACCGCGGGGCGGGCACCGACAGCACCGGCAGCACCGGCAGCGGGGTGAGACGGGGGGGGGGGGAGGAGCCGGGGTTGGCACGGCTGGCACTGGTGGCACGGCTGGGCTCTTCCTTTGTCTGAGGGCCCGGCGGGGCGGCGGCCCGGGGACGGTTCCCTCCCGCCCGGTAGCCTGCAGCGGTTGGCACCGGGGGGGCGGGTGGGTGGAACGGGACGTTGCGGGGGTCTCTGCGTACCGAAACCCGCTCCGGCAGCAGCGGGACCGGTACCGAGGGTGTGCTTGGGGTGCGGCGGCTGCGGTGGTTTGGATGGGTAGGGGGGGGGGAGGGTGGGGGAGAGGCTGCACCTCCTGCTCACCGGGACCGAAACCGAGACCGGGACATGAAACCGGCAGCACTAAAGCCTCTCTCAGCTTCCCCGGGGCCACCGGATGGAAGAACGAGGACCACCGAACCCCCCCCCCCCCCGGAACCCCCCCCATACACCCACCCACCCCCGTGGCTCGGCGGGGCGGTCCCGGGCGGGCTCCGCATCGCTTCCTTCCCCCTTCCCCGCATCGCTTCCTTCCCCCTTCCCCGCATCGCTTCCTTCCCCCTTCCCCGCATCGCTTCCTTCCCCCTTCCCCGCATCGCTTCCTTCCCCCTTCCCCGCATCGCTTCCTTCCCCTTCCCCGCCCCGCACCGAAGCCATCCCGGAGTTGCTCGGTGAATAACCTCCGAGTAGCAGCGAGGAGGAGCCTGGAAAGGGCTTCGGGAACGAGCAAGCTTTTAGGTCACATCCGCCGGCAGCACCGAACCGTCCCGGGGCTCACCCCTAACCCCCACCCACCGGCACCCCAAAATTCGCCAGCCAGGCAACATTCCCACGGGGAATTCCGGGAGGCAGGGAACGGGGAGGGATTCGCTCCGGCACCGTCATCCATCCCCCCCCCCCCCCGGGCAGCTGAGCCTGAGCTGTTTTCTCCTTGCCCTTGTCCCCAGAGGAGTCGCCGCCCTTGGCACCTCCGTGCCATGCTCGCATCCCGCACAAGCTGGCGCTTGGGATCCGCTTGGCAAACCGAGGGCTGCCGTCGCTGGGAGGGTGAGTGAAGGCTCTGCGGCTCGTCCCTTTTCGCCTCCTGGGGTTCGGGGCTGCCCCCCACCCCCCAGCTCACACCCCGGCTTTAGGAGAGGCCAGGAACAGGCCAGCCTGCATTTTTCACATTGCATTCCGCCCCGAGCTCCGAGGAGGAGGAGGAGGAGGAGGCGCAGGAGCGGTAGGGGCAGCCTGGGGGATGCTGGAGGGTGAAGGGGGTAGGGGTGGTGGGCATGAAAGCAGCCAAGCAGCCTCCTTTGCCCTTCTTTCTTGCCTGCCCTCTGAAGGAGAAAGGTTGAGGAGGAGGAGGAGGAGGAGGAGGAGGGGGAGGAGGAGGAGGCGGCGGCGGCGGCACAGGAGCGGTAGGGACAGCCTGGGGGATGCTAGAGGGTGAAGGGGGTAGGGGTGGTGGGCATGGCAGCAGCCAAGCAGCCTCCTTTGCCCTTCCTTCTTGCCTGCCCGCAAGGGAGAATCCGGAGCGATATGCATGGCAGGGAGGAGGAGGAGGCACAGGAGCGGTAGGGGCAGGAGGAGGAGGAGGAGGAGGCACAGAAGCGGTAGAGGCAGCCTGGGGGATGCTGGAGGGTGAAGGGGGTAGGAGCGGTAGGGGCAGGAGGAGGAGGAGGAGGAGGAGGAGGAGGAGGCGCAGGAGCGGTAGGGGCAGCCTGGGGGATGCTAGAGGGTGAAGGGGGTAGGGGTGGTGGGCATGGCAGCAGCCAAGCAGCCTCCTTTGCCCTTCCTTCTTGTGTGCCCGCTGAAGGAGAAAGGTTAACATTTAACGCGCAAGGGAGAATCCGGAGCGATACGCATGGCAGGAAGGAGGAGGAGGAGGAGGGGGAGGAGGAGGAGGGGGAGGAGGAGGAGGCACGGGAGCGGTAGGGGCAGCCTGGGAGATGCTGGAGGGTGAAGGGGGTAGGGGTGGTGGGCATGAAAGGAGCCAAGCAGCCTCCTTTGCCCTTCCTTCTTGCCTGCCCGCAAGGGAGAATCCGGAGCGATACGCATGGCAGGGAGGAGGAGGAGGAGGGAGGAAGGAAGGAAGGGAGGAAGAGCACCCGGGGTGGTGGTTGGTGGGGAGGGTTCCCTTTCCTCCTCAACTCCCGGGGAGGGCTTCTCGCCTCTTCCTCGCTGCGCAGAGCTGGTCGGTGAGTCGGAGCGAAGGCTTTGGTCCGCAGGGAGCCGCTCTGCAGGCGGCTGCTTGCCCCGACCTGCAAGCTGCGTGTTGGGAAACAACCTTCCCTTCTTTCCCCTCCTTCCTTCCCTTCCCTCCCTCCCTCCTCCCTCCCTCCCTTCCCGGTGGTTTCGGTGAAGAGGGGGAGGGTGAACCTCCTCTACTTGGACTTTCCCCCCCCCTCCCTCCCGTGTCGTTGGCTCGAGTGGGTAGAGAGGCAGATTGGCTTCTTCCCTGGCTTTGGAGCCAGCTCAGTGGAGAACTCCATCAGGGTTGGAAGGGACCACAAAGATCATCTTAATTCCAACCCCACCCCCCCCTGCTATAGGCAGTGATGCCCCAAATCATGCTGCCCACAGCCTCATCCAGCCTGGCACGACTGGTTGGCATCAAAACCCTCCAGTAAATGAATGGGTGGTGTTGGTTTGGGTTTCCCTCCACCCCAGCTCTTCCTCTGCCCATCAGGCTTGGAAGGGACCACAAGGATCATCCTAATTCCAACCACCTCATCCCCCCTGCCATAGGCAGGGGCACCCTAAATCATGCTGCCCACAGCCTGGCATGGCTGGTTGGCATCAAAACCCCCCAGTAAATGAATGGGTGGTGTTGGTTTGGGTTTCCCTCCTCCCAAGCTCTTCCTCTGCCCATCAGGCTTGGAAGGGACCACAAAGATCATCTTAATTCCAACCCCACCCCCCTCTGCCATAGGCAGGGACACCCTAAATCATGCTGCCCACAGCCTGGCATGGCTGGTTGGCATCAAACCCCCCAGTAAATGAATGGGTGGTGTTGGTTTGGGTTTCTCTCCACCCCAGCTCTTCCTCTGCCCATCAGGCTTGGAAGGGACCACAAAGATCATCTTAATTCCAACCACCACAACCCCCCTGCCATAGGCAGGGATGCCCTAAATCATGCTGCCCACAGCCTGGCATGGCTGGTTGGCATCAAACCCCCCAGTAAACGAATGGGTGGTGTTGGTTTGGGTTTCCCTCCTCCCCAGCTCTTCCTCTGCCCATCAGGCTTGGAAGGGACCACAAGGATCATCCTAATTCCAACCACCTCATCTCCCCTGCCATAGGCAGGGATGCCCTAAATCATGCTGCCCACAGCCTGGCATGGCTGCTTGGCATCAAAACCCCCCCAGTAAATGAATGGGTGGTGTTGGTTTGGGTTTCCCTCCACCCCAGCTCTTCCTCTGCCCATCAGGCTTGGAAGGGACCACAAGGATCATCTTAATTCCAACCCCGCCTCTGCCATAGGCAGGGGCACCCTAAATCATGCTGCCCACAGCCTGGCATGGCTGGTTGGCATCAAAACCCCCCCAGTAAACGAATGGGTGGTGTTGGTTTGGGTTTCCCTCCTCCCCAGCTCTTCCTCTGCCCATCAGGCTTGGAAGGGACCACAAAGATCATCTTAATTCCAACCCCACCCCCCCCTGCCATAGGCAGGGACACCCTAAATCATGCTGCCCACAGCCTCATCCATCCTGGCACGACTGGTTGGCATCAAACCCCCCCAGTAAACGAATGGGTGATGTTGGTTTGGGTTTCCCTCCTCCCCAGCTCTTCCTCTGCCCATCAGGCTTGGAAGGGACCACAAGGATCATCTTAATTCCAACCCCACCCCCCCTCTGCCATAGGCAGGGATGCCCTAAATCATGCTGCCCACAGCCTCATCCAGCCTGGCACGGCTGCTTGGCATCAAACCCCCCCAGTAAACGAATGGGTGGTGTTGGTTTGGGTTTCCCTCCTCCCCAGCTCTTCCTCTGCCCATCAGGCTTGGAAGGGACCACAAGGATCATCTTAGTTCCAACCACCACAACCCCCTCTGCCATAGGCAGGGGCACCCTAAATCATGCTGCCCACAGCCTGGCATGGCTGCTTGGCATCAAAACCCCCCAGTAAACGAATGGGTGGTGTTGGTTTGGGTTTCCCTCCTCCCCAGCTCTTCCTCTGCCCATCAGGCTTGGAAGGGACCACAAAGATCATCTTAATTCCAACCCCACCCCCCCTCTGCCATAGGCAGGGATGCCCTAAATCATGCTGCCCACAGCCTGGCATGGCTGCTTGGCATCAAAACCCCCCAGTAAATGAATGGGTGGTGTTGGTTTGGGTTTCCCTCCTCCCCAGCTCTTCCTCTGCCCATCAGGCTTGGAAGGGACCACAAGGATCATCTTAATTCCAGCCACCACAGCTCCCCTCTGCCATAGGCAGGGACGCCCTAAATCATGCTGCCCACAGCCTGGCATGGCTGCTTGGCATCAAAACCCCCCAGTAAACGAATGGGTGGTGTTGGTTTGGGTTTCCCTCCTCCCCAGCTCTTCCTTTGCCCAGTGGCTGCTGGTGCCAGGGGGAGGAGAACTCAGAGAACTCAGCTCCTTTTATCCACTGGGTGCTGTGGCTAATGAACAGCCTGGGAAGGAGTCCAGGGCGAATGGGCTGACTCCATCAGGGCACACCCCCGCCCCACCCCCACCCCCCCCCAGAAGCTGCTTCGATTGCCTTAAGGAGGTTTTCTTTGTGCCTTCTGCCCTGGCACAGCTCTTTGGAGCACTCCTGCCCCTCTCTGCCAGCAGAGCTGCAGCTGCTGCTCCCTTGCCTAGGGCACAACCTGGACAGAGCCACACACAGCACCCCGAGGGTGGCCACACAGTGCCAGGGACCTGCACAGCAGAGGGCCAGAGGTGTTGGGCAGCTCTGGTGTACCCCCATGCTGCCCACTCACCCCCTGGCATGGCTCTTTGGGTAGCTCAAGTGTACCCTCATCTTGCCCACACACCCCCTGGCATGGCTCTTTGGGCAGCTCTGGTGTACCCCTACCCACACCCCCCCTGGCATGGCTCTTTGGGCAGCTCTGGTGTACCCTCATCTTGCCCACACCCCCCCTGGCATGGCTCTTTGGGCAGCTCTGGTGTACCCCTACCCACACCCCCCCTGGCATGGCTCTTTGGGCAGCTCTGGTGTACCCCCATGCTGCCCACCCCCCCCCGGCATGGCTCTTTGGGCAGCTCTGGTGTGCCTCCATGCTGCCCACTCACTCCCTGGCATGGCTCTTTGGGCAGCTCTGGTGTACCCTCATCTTGCCCACACCCTCCCTGGCATGGCTCTTTGGGCAGCTCTGGTGTGCCCCCACCCTGCCCACACACCCCCTGGCATGGCTCTTTGGGCAGCTCTGGTGTACCCTCATCTTGCCCACACCCCCCCTGGCACGGCTCTTTGGGCAGCTCTGGTGTGCCCCTACCCACACACCCCTTGGCATGGCTCTTTGGGCAGCTCTGGTGTACCCCTACCCACACACCCCCTGGCATGGCTCTTTGGGCAGCTCTGGAGTACCCCCATCCTGCCCACTCACCCCCTGGCATGGCTGTTTGGGCAGCTCTGGTGTACCCCCATGCTGCCCACTCACCCCCTGGCATGGCTGTTTGGGCAGCTCTGGTGTACCCCCATGCTGCACACTCACTCCCTGGCATGGCTCTTTGGGCAGCTCTGGTGTACCCCTACCCACACACCCCCTGGCATGGCTCTTTGGGCAGCTCTGGAGTACCCCCATGCTGCCCACTCACCCCCTGGCATGGCTCTTTGGGCAGCTCTGGTGTGCCCCCATGCTGCCCACACCCCCCCTGGCATGGCTCTTTGGGCAGCTCTGGTGTACCCTCATCTTGCCCACACCCCCCCTGGCATGGCTCTTTGGGCAGCTCTGGTGTGCCCCCATGCTGCCCACACCCCCCCTGGCATGGCTCTTTGGGCAGCTCTGGTGTACCCCTACCCACACACCCCTTGGCATGGCTCTTTGGGCAGCTCTGGTGTGCCCCCATCCTGCCCACACTCCCCCTGGCATGGCTCTTTGGGCAGCTCTGGTGTACCCCTACCCACACACCCCTTGGCATAGCTCTTTGGGCAGCTCTGGTGTGCCCCCATGCTGCCCACACCCCCCCTGGCATGGCTCTTTGGGCAGCTCTGGTGTACCCCTACCCACACACCCCCTGGCACAGCTCTTTGGGCAGCTCTGGTGTGCCCCCATGCTGCCCACATAGCCTCTGGCATGGCTCTTTGGGTAGCTCTGGTGTGCCCCCATCCTGGCCACACCATCCCCCCCGGCACCCGGGGCTGGGTGGGGGTGGTCGGTGGGAGATGGCAGCCCCGGGGCTGGGTGGGGGTGGTCGGTGGGGGATGGCAGCCCCGGGGCTGGGTGGGGGTGGTCGGTGGGGGATGGCAGCCCCGGGATGGGTGGGGGTGATCGGTGGGGGATGGCATTCCCGGGGGTGATCGGTGGGAGATGGCAGCCCCGGGCTGGGTGGGGGTGGTCGGTGGGAGATGGCAGCCCCGGGATGGGTGGGGGTGGTCGGTGGGAGATGGCATCCCCGGGGCTGGGTGAGGGTGGGTGGTCGGTGGGGGATGGCATCCCCGGGGCTGGGTGGGGGTGGTCGGTGAGGGATGGCATCCCCGGGGCTGAGTGGGGGTGGTCGGTGGGGGATGGCAGCCCCGGGGCTGGGTGAGGGTGGGTGGTCGGTGGGGGATGGCAGCCCCGGGGCTGGGTGGGGGTGGTCGGTGGGAGATGGCAGCCCCGGGGCTGGGTGGGGGTGGTCGGTGGGGGATGACAGCCCCGGGGCTGGGTGGGGGTGATCGGTGGGGGATGGCAGCCCCGGGGCTGGGTGGGGGTGGTCGGTGGGGGATGGCATCCCCGGGGGTGGTCGGTGGGGGATGGCAGCCCCGGGGCTGGGTGGGGGTGGTCGGTGGGAGATGACAGCCCCGGGGGTGGGTGGGGGTGGTCGGTGGGGGATGGCATCCCCGGGATGGGTGGGGGTGGTCGGTGGGGTTGGCATCCCCGGGGCTGGGTGGGGGTGGTCGGTGGGGGATGGCATCCCCGGGATGGGTGGGGGTGGTCGGTGGGGTTGGCATCCCCGGGGCTGGGTGGGGGTGGTCGGTGGGGGATGGCATCCCCGGGGGTGGTCGGTGGGGGATGGCATCCCCGGGGCTGGGTGGGGGTGGTCGGTGGGGGATGGCAGCCCCGGGGCTGGGTGGGGGTGGTCGGTGGGGGATGGCATCCCCGGGGGTGGTCGGTGGGGGATGGCAGCCCCGGGGCTGGGTGGGGGTGGTCGGTAGGAGATGTTCCCCGTCTGAAGCGAGGCCGGGGGGGGGACACATACACACGCAGGCAGCTGGAATCCCGCAGAGCCCAGACGGGATGCTACACCCTGGAATGCTCATTACTCCTCACTGGCAGCCAATCACCTCCCCCCCACCCCGGAAGGGCTAATTATGTCTAATTAGCATAATTAACATTTCCTCTCCCCCCCCCCCCACCCCCCTCCGCCGCCTTCGAAACCCTGCGACGTCTCTGCGGGAGCGGGGAGGAGGAGGAGGAGGAGGGGGAGGAGGGGGAGGAGGAGGAGGAGGAAGGGGGAGAAAGAGGAGGAGGGGGGAGAAAGAGGAGTAGGGGGAGGGGGAGGAGGAAGAGGAGAAGGAGGAGGAGGAGCAGGAGGAGGAGGAGGAGGAAGGGGGAGAAAGAGGAGGAGGGGGAGGAGGAGGAGGAGGGGGAAGGGGGAGAAAGAGGAGGAAGAGGAGAAGGAGGAGGATGAGGAGGAGGAGGAGGAGCAGGAGGAGGAGGAGGAGGAGGAGGAGTTTGCTGAAGGCTCTGTGTGTGTGTTTGTGTCCATCCTGAGAGGGATGAGGTCGATCTTGCTCCACCTCAGGCCGGGGGCAGGACACGTTCGTCGCCGGGAGCAGGGCAGAGGCTTCTCGCCGGGCGCCGCCGCTGCTGCCTGCGGTGCTTCAGCGTCAGATCCTCGACGTGAGCTGGCAGGACGCTGCCAACCCCAGCGGGCTCAGCCTGGCTCTGCAGGTGAGGAGTGCTGAGCTGGCCACAGTTGGGCTGGGGTGGTTTGGGAGTGGGGGGGTGGAGGGTGGTGAAGGATTGCTCCCTGGGCAACCTGTGCCAGGCTCTGCCCACCCTCTCTGTGTCTCTCTGCTCCACAACCTCCCTGGGCAACCTGTGCCAGGCTCTGCCCACCCTCACTGTGTCTCTCTGCTCCACAACGTCCCTGGGCAACCTGTGCCAGGCTCTCCCTACCCTCACTGTGTCTCTGTGCTCCACAACCTCCCTGGGCAACCTGTGCCAGGCTCTGCCCACCCTCACTGTGTCTCTGTGCTCCACAACCTCCCTGGGCAACCTGTGCCAGGCTCTCCCCACCCTCACTGTGTCTCTGTGCTCCACAACCTCCCTGGGCATCCTGTGCCAGGCTCTGCCCACCCTCACTGTGCTTCTGTGCTCCACAACCTCCCTGGGCAACCTGTGCCAGGCTCTCCCTACCCTCTCTGCCAACAATTTCTTCCTCATCTCCAGTCTCAGTCTCCTCTCTTCCAGTTCTAAGCCACTGTCCCTCATCCTACTTTGGTCCCAAGTCCCTCTCCAGCATTCCTGGAGCTCCTTTCAGAGCTCTGAGGTCTCCCTGGAGCTCCTTTCAGAGCTCTGAGGTCTCCCTGGAACTCCTTTCAGAGCTCTGAGGTCTCCCTGGAGCTCCTTTCAGAGCTCTGAGGTCTCCCTGGAGCCTTCTCTTCTCCAGGCTGCACAGCCCCAGGCCTGTCCCCACGGGGGGAAGGTCTCCAACCCTCTGATCAACCTCTGTAGCCTCCTCTGGACTCCCTGCAGCAGTTTGATGCCCACAACAGGAACCAGAACCCCACAGAATCAGAAGGCAAAACTTCCATGTGAGGGTGGCAGAGCTCTGGAGCAGGCTGCCCTGAAAAGTTGAGGCTTCTTCATCTCTGGAGGCATTTCAGACCTGCCTGGACACATTCCTGGGTGGTGCCCTCTGGGTGCCCTTGCTCTAGCAAGAGGCTTGGACTGGAAGGATGATCTCGAAGGGTCCCTTCCAACCGCTGCCCTTGGGTGGCTCTGGGATGTGCATGGTTGCTGATCTCTCACCCTGCTCCTTCCCCTCCTCCTCCCCCACAGGCCCTGCAGGAGACAGCAGGTGAGCAGCAGGAAGAGAGCCACCACCAGAGGCCAAAGGTGGGCACGGCAGAGCAGCCACCAGGGTGCCCCCACCGGCTGGCAGCTGCCACACCACTGCGGGCAGCCTCCAACATGAACCTGGAGAAAGCAGGTACAGGAGGGAGCCAGGATGCAAGGCAGGGATGCTGTGGGGTGGGTGCCAGTGGGCATCAGAAGGGGGGGAACCCCTCCTCTTTTGGGCTGCACTGGCTGGGTGGGTGGGGGGGAGGAAAGCCTTGGGGGAAACCCAACACCAGGCAGCTGCTGGGTGACGCCAGGAGAGCCTTGAATTATTGAAGCAGGTGAACAGAGCAGGTGGGCACCAGCAGTGGCACCTCCCTTTCCTCCTCCTGCAGGGAAATGGAGGCCTTGTGGTGCCAAGCCATGATTCTCTGAAGTGCTGGCAGCAGGTGAAACCTTCTGGTGTCCCTTCTGGCCCCACTGGGAGCCAACTGTCCCTGCTGGATGTTAAGTGCAGGGCTCTGCACTTTGGCCACAGCAGCCCCAAGCAGCAGTGCAGGCTGGGGCCAGAGGGGCTGAGAGCAGGCAGGCAGAGAGGGCCCTGGGGGTGCTGTGAGAGAGCAGCTGCAGAGGAGGCAGCAGTGTGCCCAGGTGGGCAGCAGAGCCAGTGGCAGCCTGGGCTGGCTGAGGAGCAGTGTGGGCAGCAGGAGAAGGGAGGTTCTTGTGCCCCTGTGCCCAGCCCTGCTCAGGCCAGCCCTGGAGTGCTGTGTCCAGCTGTGGGCTCCTGAATTGCAGAGAGCTGCTGAGGTGCTGGAAGGTGCTGAGAGAAGGGCAGCAAGGCTGGGGAGGGGCCTGGAGCACAGCCCTGTGAGGAGAGGCTGAGGGAGCTGGGGGGGTGCAGGCTGCAGCAGAGGAGGCTCAGGGCAGAGCTGATTGCTGCCTGCAGCTGCCTGCAGGGAGGCTGTAGCCAGGTGGGGTTGGGCTCTGGTGCCAGGCAGGCAGCAGCAGCAGAAGGGGCCCCAGGCTGAAGCTGTGGCAGGGCAGGTGTGGGCTGGCTGTGAGGAGGAAGCTGCTGGCAGAGAGAGTGATTGGCACTGGCATGGGCTGCCCAGGGAGGTGGTGGAGTGGCCGTGGCTGGAGGTGCCCAGTACTCTTCAAGGTGCTCAGCACCCTTTAGGGTGCCCAGCACTCATCCAAGGTGCCCAGCACACTTCAGGGTGCCCAGCACCCTTTAAGGTGCCCAGCACACTTCAGGGTGTCCAGCACTCATCCAAGGTGCTCAGCTCTCTTCAGGGTGCTCTGCACTCTTCCAGGGTGCCCAGCACTCATCCAAAGTGCCCAGTACTCTCCAGGGTGCCCAGCACCCTTTAAGGTGCCCAGCACTGCCCAGGATGCCCAGCACTGCCCAGGGTGCCCAGCACCCTTTAAGGTGCCCAACACTCATCCAAGGTGCCCAGCACTCTTCAGAGTGCCCTGTACTCTTCCAGGGTGCCCAGCACTCATCCAAGGTGCCCAGCACTCTCCAGGGTGCCCAGCACCCTTTAAGATGCCCTGCACTCTTCAGGGTGCCAAGCACCCTTTAAGGTGCCCAGCACCCTTTAAGATGCCCAGCACTCATCCAAAGTGCCCAGCACTCTCCAGGGTGCCCAGCACCCTTTAAAGTGCCCAACACTCATCCAAAGTGCCCAGTACTCTCCAGGGTGCCCAGCACCCTTTAAGGTTCCCTGCACTCCCCAGGGTGCCCAGCACTCCCCAGGGTGCCCAGCACCCTTTAAGGTGCCCTACACTCATCCAAAGTGCCCAACCCAAAGCAAGCAGCCAAAACCCAACCGAGCTCCACCGCAGACCTTCGCCACCCTCCTGTATCCTTCACCTCCTTTCAAAGGCAGAACCTCTGCTTCCCCAAGCCCCCAAAAAGAAACCCCAAACAAAACCAAAGCTCCAAAGAACAAAAGTCCCATTTGTCCTGCTCAGGACATCAAAGCCATTCCCAGCATCACCTCCTGCCTTGCCCGTGGCTGAAACTGGCAGGGCTGGGCGCCGGGCAGCTGGCATCCTGCTTTGCCCTCTGCCATGCCTCACCCCCCCCCCTCCCAGTTTGGGTGTGAGTCAGGCCAGCTCATTTCTGTTCCCCAGTCATTTAGGCTTTGCTTTGCCAGGCTCTGCTGCAGGGCCAGGTTTGAGCCATGTCAGCACTGGTGGCTCCCCTAGGAGGCAGAAAGCTGTGGTTAAGGATCACGCCGGGAGAGCTCGAAAGCGCAGCAGGGATTGGGCAACAAGGGCCTGGCAGGCTGCTGCTGGCGTTTGAATTTGGCTTCCCATCGTATTCCTGGGCAGTGAGGCACTCTTTAATGAGAGGATCACACAGCAGCTTCCACCAGCACCTGCTCATCCAGAAGAAAGGATGCTGGGATGAGTCAGAGCGCCGCAGCCGAGGCGGTTGTTAGCCCAGCGAGGCAGCGGCAGCAGCTTCGAGGGCTTGCAGTGGAGAGGGAAGGGGTTGAGGCTTGAGGAGGGGAGAGTTGGACTGGAGGTTAGGGAGAGATTCTTCGTGGTGAAGGTGGTGAGATTTCAGCTCTGGAGTGTCCTCAGTGTGAGAAAGGAGGGCAAGGGACTGTTGAAGCGGGTCCAGAGATCAGAAAGGAGGGCAAGGAACTGTTGAAGTGGGTCCAGAGATCAGAAAGGAACTGTTGAAGTGGGTCCAGAGATCAGAAAGGAACTGTTGAAGTGGGTCCAGAGATCAGAAAGGAGGGCAAGGAACTGTTGAAGTGGGTCCAGAGATCAGAAAGGAGGGCAAGGAACTGTTGAAGCGGGTCCAGAGATCAGAAAGGAACTGTTGAAGTGGGTCCAGAGATCAGAAAGGAACTGTTGAAGTGGGTCCAGAGATCAGAAAGGAACTGTTGAAGGGGGTCCAGAGATCATAAAGGAGGGCAAGGAACTGTTGAAGTGGGTCCAGAGATCAGAAAGGAGGGCAAGGAACTGTTGAAGCAGGTCCAGAGATCAGAAAGGAACTGTTGAAGTGGGTTCAGAGATCAGAAAGGAACTGTTGAAGTGGGTCCAGAGATCAGAAAGGAGGGCAAGGGACTGTTGAAGTGGGTCCAGAGATCAGAAAGGAACTGTTGAAGTGGGTCCAGAGATCAGAAAGGAACTGTTGAAGGGGGTCCAGAGATCAGAAAGGAACTGTTGAAGGGGGTCCAGAGATCAGAAAGGAGGGCAAGGAACTGTTGAAGTGGGTCCAGAGATCTCAGTGCAGCTTTGAGGTAGCTGAAAGGGGTCCAGGAGAGCTGAGAAAGGGCTTTGGACAAGGGTTGGCAGTGCCAAGATGAGGGAGAAGGGCTTTGAGCTGGGAGAGGGGAGGTGGAGAGGGGAGAGGGGAGAAGGAGAGTGGAGAGGAGAGAAGGAGAGTGGAGAGGAGGGAGGAATTGTTGGCAGTGAGGGTGGGGAGAGGCTGGCAGTGCCAGGATGAGGGAGAATGGCTTTGAGAGGGAGAGGGGAGGTGGAGAGTGGAGAGGAGAGGAGAGTGGAGAGGAGAGAAGGAGAGTGGAGAGGAGTGAGAAATAGTTGGCAGTGAGGGTGGGGAGAGGCTGGCAGTGCCAGGATGAGGGAGAATGGCTTTGAGAGGGAGAGGGGAGGTGGAGAGGGGAGAGGGGAGAAGGAGAGTGGAGAAGAGGGAGAAATAGTTGGCAGTGAGGGTGGGGAGAGGCTGGCAGTGCCAGGATGAGGGAGAATGGCTTTGAGGTGGGAGAGAGGAGGTGGAGAGGGGAGAAGGAGAGTGGAGAGGAGAGAAGGAGAGTGGAGAGGAGAGAAGGAGAGTGGAGAGGAGTGAGAAATAGTTGGCAGTGAGGGTGAGGAGAGGCTGGCAGTGCCAGGATGAGGGAGAATGGCTTTGAGCTGGGAGAGGGGAGGAGAGTGGAGAGGAGGGAGGAATTGTTGGCAGTGTGGGCGAGGAGAGCCTGGCACAGGTTGCCCAGGGAGGTGTTGAAGGCCAGGCTGGATGAGGCCCTAAGCACCCTGTGCTGGTGGGAAGTGTCCCAGGGGGGTTGGCATTGACAGATCTTGAAGGTCCCATCCAACCCAACCCATTCTGTGCCTCTCTGGATCTCAGTGTGTGGTGGGGTTGGGTTCACCACAGGGTGGGCAGGCACTTGGCATGAGGGCCTGGGATGCTCCCAGCCTCCCCAACAAGGTCTCACCCACCCAGCCCTCCCTCTACCCATTAGTGTGGCTGGCTGTGGTCAGCACCTTGGCATTCAAGATGCACCTCTTGGCATGCTGCTGCTCTCCACGGGGCTCCTCCCAAGTGCCCACCTTTACCACATCCCCTGGGCACTCTTCCCCCCCCACAGCTGGCATCCCTCTTCCCCCGGCGAGTCAGATGGCTCCTGAGCAGCTCCATCTTTGCTCCCTGCTGCAGGAGGGAGGCTCTGTGGTGGGAAACGTGCCAGCCTGCCAGCAGCTCGACCCTTCCCAGTGATCCAGAAGGTGGTGGCTTCCATGGCACATCTGCAGGAGGAGAAGATGAGGCTGCAGGAGGAGCTGCTTGGGCTGCGTGAGAAGTTGGCTGCCAGGGAGACCGAGGAGCTCTCTCACTCCCTTCAGCTGCAAAGCCAGGTAAGGTGAGGGGGGGAAAAGGGACCAAAAGTGGGGTCCATTTGGGGGCTCCAGCCTTGGGTTGTGGCTTGGCCACGATGCTGTGGTGAGAAACCTGCTTAGAAGGAGCTTAGGACCTTGATTGTAGAGCGTCTTGGCCAGTTGGGTGCGTGGGGATGGTCCACAAAGATGAGCCAAGGGCTGCTGTGAGGACAGGCTGAGGGAGCTGGGGGTGTGCAGCTTGGAGAGGAGAAGGCTCTGGGGAGGACCTTAGAGCTGCTGCCAATAGCTGAGGGGATCCTACAGGAAGGCTGCAGAAGGGCTGAGCTCACTTTGGCCTTTCTGAGGCTGGCCATGAGGGTGGGAAGCATCCCAGCAGCAGGAGAGCATCCCAGCTGCAGAGGGGTTTTACCTGGGGGTGTCTAGAGACAGGCCAAGGGGAAAGAGTTGGAAGCTGAGGCAGAGCAGGGATAGAGTGAGACTGAGGCAGAGCAGGGATAGAGTGGGGCTGAGGCAGAGGAGGGTAAGAGTGAGGCTGAGGCAGAGCCAGGGTATGAGTGAGGCTGAGGCAGAGCAGGGTTAAAGTGGAGCTGAGGCAGAGCAGGGCAAGAGTGGAGCTGAGGCAGAGCAGGGCAAGAGTGGGGCTGAGGCAGAGCAGGGCAAGAGTGGAGCTGAGGCAGAGCAGGGTAAGAGTGGAGCTGAGGCAGAGCAGGGCAAGAGTGGAGCTGAGGCAGAGCAGGGTAAGAGTGGAGCTGAGGCAGAGCAGGGTAAGAGTGGGGCTGAGGCAGAGCAGGGTAAGAGTGGGGCTGAGGCAGAGCAGGGCAAGAGTGGGGCTGAGGCAGAGCAGGGCAAGAGTGGGGCTGAGGCAGAGCAGGGCAAGAGTGGGGCTGAGGCAGAGCAGGGTAAGAGTGGAGCTGAGGCAGAGCATTGGGAGGTTGAGCACTGGGAGTTGAGCACTGGGGTTGGAGCATTGGGAGGTTGAGCACTGGGAGATTGAGCACTGGGATTGGAGCATTGGGAGGATGAGCATTGGGGTTTGAGGATGGGGGAGTTGGAGCACTGGGAGGCTGAGCACTGGGAGGTTGAGCATTTGGATTGGAGCATTGGGAGGTTGAGCATTGGGAGTTGAGCACTGGGGTTGGAGCATTGGGAGGTTAAGCACTGGGAGTTGAGCACTGGGATTGGAGCATTTGGAGGTTGAGCACTGGGATTGGAGCATTGGGAGGTTGAGCACTGGGAGTTGAGCACTGGGATTGGAGCACTGGGAGATGGAGCACTGGGATTGGAGCATTGGGAGGCTGAGCACTGGGAGGCTGAGCACTGGGATTGGAGCACTGGGTGAATGAGCATTGGGGTTTGAGGATGGGGGGGTTGAAGCATTGGGAGGCTGAGCACTGGGAGGTTGAGCATTTGGATTGGAGCATTGGGAGGTTGAGCACTGGGAGTTGAGCACTGAGATTGGAGCATTGGGAGGTTGAGCCCTGGGATTGGAGCATTGGGAGGATGAGCATTGGGGTTTGAGGATGGGGGGGTTGGAGCACTGGGAGGCTGAGCACTGGGATTGGAGCACTGGGAGGATGAGCATTGGGGTTTGAGGATGGGGGGGTTGGAGCCCTGGGAGGCTGAGCACTGGGATTGGAGCACTGGGATTGGGGCACTGGGTGGATGAGCATTGGGGTTTGAGGATGGGGGGGTTGAAGCATTGGGAGGCTGAGCACTGGGAGGCTGAGCCCTGGGAGGCTGAGCACTGGGATTGGAGCCCTGGGAGGCTGAGCACTGGGATTTGAGCACTGGGGCTGGAGCCCTGCAGCAATCATCCATCCCCCCCCCCCCCCCCCCCCCCCCCAGCACAGGGCTGCCGTGGCAGGCTCAGCTCGTTAGACTGACCCAGCAGATCCACTTCAGTCCCCTTCCAAGAGTCAGCAAGTGGAAAACCAAGGGGGAAAAGCCCCCAAATCACCCACTGAAGGAGGGGACAGCTTCTTGCCCTGCAAGCAGAACTCCCCCTCCCATCCTCTCCTCCCACCCCCACCCCCACCAAGAAACCACCTCCTGCTGCCAGGAGCTTGAGTCCATCCCGGGGAGGGGGGGGGTGGGGTGGGGGGTGAAATCCAGGGCTGCTGGTAAAGGCATTTGCATGTGGCTGCTGTGGAAGCTGCTGCAGTCAGGTTCTGCTTGTTCCACGGGTGTCAAAGAGGAGGAGGCAATTGTCCTGCAGTGGCTTTGGCATGCTCCACATGACAGGAGCGTGAGCCAGAGCCAGCCTGAGCCCAGGGCTGACCCACATCTCCCAGAGCTTGGGCATGGCTGGGCCGAGGCTCCAGCCAGAGCCAGCTGCCAAGGAGTGCCTGGCACCTTCAGACAGCAGGATGCAGCTAGAGAAGAAGGCTGAGCAGGTAGGGGTTGGCAGAGCGTTGGCATGCGGTGGGCAAGGCTGTGGTGTGGCAGCTCCTGTGGCTCTGTCTCTTTGGTCTCTCCTCTCTTTTAAAAGGACCTGGCTGAAGCTGGAAGTGAGATTATTTTACCTCACTCAGGCATGGGGTGGGTGCAGTGGGTGCATGTTAGGACCCCCCCTGGGCAAGGCAGGGCAGGGCAGGGCAGGGGTTCCCGATGCCAGCATGGAGCAGCAGTCCCAGAATGGGTTGGGTTGAAAGAGACCTTCATGATCATCCAGTGCCAGCTCCTCTGCTGTGGGCAGGGACACCTCCCACCAGCACAGGTTACTCAAGGTCTCAGCCAACCTGGCCTGCAACACCTGCAGGGAGAGGGCATCCACAGTCTCCCTGGGCAACCTGTGCCAGTCTCTCCCCACCCTCACTGCCAACGATTTCTCCCTCGTCTCCATTCTTCACTCTCCCCTCTCCCAGCTCAAAACCACTGGCCCTGGCCCTGGCATTGCCAGCCTTTGTCCAGAGTCCCTCACCCAGCTCTCCTGCAGCCCTCTCCAAGTGCTGGAAAAGCCTCTCAGGAGCCTTCTTTTCTCTGCCAGCTGTGCCCAGCTGTAAGCAGACAGAGCCCCGTGGTACCCTTGGCCCTGCTGCCCTCCCCACGGCGCTGCTGGCTCCACCAGGGTGTGGCTTTAATAACTTATCATCATTAATTACAGCACCCTGGCAAGCACCAGCTGCACTTGGTATTAATCAGCAGCACCTAAATTATGGTCCACAGCAACCTGACTGCTTGGGAAATTGCTGCTTACAGGGATGGGGCAGGCAGGGGGAGGTTGCAGCCAGAGGGAGGTTGCAGGCAGAGGGAGGTTGCAGCCACTGAGAGGTTTCAGCCAGGAGGAGGTTGCAGCCAGGGAGAAGTTTCAGCCAGAGGGAGGTTGCAGCCAGGGAGAGGTAGCAGCCAGAGAGAGGTTGCAGGCAGGGGGAGGTTGCAGGCAGGGGGAGGTTGCAGCCAGGGAGGTAGCAGCCAGAGAGAGGCTGCATCCAGGGAGAGGTAGCAGCCAGAGAGAGGTTGCAGGCAGGGGGAGGTTGCAGACAGGAGAGGTTACAGCAAGGGGGAGGTTGCAGCCAGGGAGAGGTTGCAGCCAGGGGGAGGTTGCAGCCAGAGAGAAGTTGCATCCAGGGAGAGATTGCATCCAGGGGGAGCTTGCATCCAGGGGGAGCTTGCATCCAGGGGGAGCTTGCAGCCAGGGGGAGGTTGCAGCCAGGGGGAGGTTGCATCCAAGGGGAGGTTGCATCCAAAGGGAGTTGCATCCAGGGAGAGGTTGCATCCAGGGGGAGCTTGCATCCAGGGGGAGCTTGCATCCAGGGGGAGCTTGCATCCAGGGGGAGGTTGCATCCAGGGAGAGGTTGCATCCAGGGGGAGGTTGCATCCAGGGGGAGGTTGCATCCAGGGAGAGGTTGCATCCAGGGGGAGGTAGCAGCCAGGGAGAGGTTGCATCCAGGGGGAGGTAGCAGCCAGGGAGAGGTTGCATCCAGGGGGAGGTAGCAGCCAGGGAGAGGTTGCATCCAAGGGGAGGTTGCATCCAGGGGGAGGTTGCATCCAGAGAGAGGTTGCATCCAGGGGGAGGTTGCAGCCAGGGGGAGGTTGCAGCCAGGGGGAGATTGCATCCAGGGGGAGGTTGCAGCCAGAGTGAGGTAGCAGCCAGGGGGAGGTAGCAGCCAGGGGAGGGTAGCAGCCAGGGGGAGGTAGCAGCCAGGGGGGGGTAGCAGCCAGGGGGGGGTAGCAGCCAGGGGGAGGTTGCAGCCAGGGGGAGGTAGCAGCCAGGGGGAGGTAGCAGCCAGGGGGAGGTAGCAGCCAGGGGGAGGTAGCAGCCAGGGGGAGGTTGCAGCCAGGGGGAGGTTGCAGCCAGAGTGAGGTAGCAGCCAGGGGGAGGTTGCATCCACGGAAAGATTGAGGTGGTGTGGGGGAAAGCTGGAGCTGGTTTGGGATCTGGAGTGGGGGCCAGCCTGGCCAGGTCTGGCTCTGCCCAGGGGGAGCTCTGGGGAGGTGCTGATGTGCACTCAGCAGCCCTCAGGATTTGGGCATGGGGCTGAAGGGGCAGAGCAGGTAAAGTCTGTGCCGTGGCTTGAATCGAGAGTCACAGATGGCATCGGGTTGGAAAGGACCCTGCAAGGGCATCTTGTGCAACCCCCACCCTGTAGCCAGCAGGGACAGCTCCAACCAGAGGAGCTGCAACCATTCAGCCTGAGCCTGGATGTCTCCAGGGATGAGGCCTCAGGCACCTCCCTGGGCAGCCTGTGCCAGGCTCTCCCCACCCTCACTCTGCACAACTCCCTCCTGATGCCCAACTTAACTCTGCCCTGAACCACTGCCACTGGTCCTATCCCCACAGGCCCTTCTGAGCAGTCCCTCCCCAAGCTTCAGACATTGAAATATTGCTCTAAGGTGTCCCTGGAGCCTTCTGCAGGCTGCACAGCTCCAACTCTCCCAGCCTGTCTTCACAGCAGAGCTTCTTCAGCCCTCTCATCATCTTTGTGTCCCTCCTGGGGACCCACTCCAGCATCCTTCGTGTGTTGGGAGATGAAATTGCACCAGGGGAGGCTTAAGGTTGGAGAGGAGAGAGAATTTCTTTGGTACCAGAGTGGTCAGGGCTTGGCACAGGCTGCCCAGGGCAGGCTTAGGTTGGAGAGGAGGAAGAATTCCTTTGGTGCCAGAGTGGTCAGGCACTGGCACAGGCTGCCCAGGGCAGGCTTAGGTTGGAGAGGAGGAAGAATTCCTTTGGTGCCAGAGTGGTCAGGGCTTGGCACAGGCTGCCCAGGACAGGGTTAGGTTGGAGAGGAGGAAAGATTCCTTTGGCGCCAGAGTGGTCAGGGATTGGCACAGGCTGCCCAGGGCAGGCTTAGGTTGGAGGGGAGGAAGATTCCTTTGGTGCCAGAGTGGTCAGGGGTTGGCACAGGCTGCCCAGGGCAGGCTTAGTTTGGAGAGGAGGAAAGATTCCTTTGGTGCCAGAGTGGTCAGGGATTGGCACAGGCTGCCCAGGGCAGACTTAGGACCAGGCTGCCCTCCCCTACCAAACCTTGTGGGATGGGGTAAGATGGTTGGGTGGGCACCATTCTCCCATGGGACTTCTTGAAGAGTTCCTGCTCCTCCTTTCTGCCCCGGACTAAGATGATTAGGCACAAAAAGTGGAGAAGGCAAAGCAAAGCAAAGCTGTGTCACAAGGGCAGGGTTGAGCTACTCATGGCCCTACTTAGGGATAGGTTTTGGGGGCTGGGAGTTGTATTTTTTCCCCTTCTCCAAAGATGCTTTTTCACAGAACCACAGAGCCAGGCAGGGCTGGAAGGGAGCAGAAGGAGCAGGCAGTGCCAACCCCTGCCATGCCCAGGGACACCCTACCCTAGAGCAGGCTGCACACAGCCTCAGCCAGCCTGGCCTCAAACACCTCCAGCCATGGGGCCTCAACCCCCTCCCTGGGCAACCCAGTCCAGCCTCTCACCACTCTCCTGCTCAGCAACTTCCTCCTCCCCTCCAGCCTCACTCTCCCCACCTCCAGCTTTGCTCCAGCCCCCCCACTCCTGCCACTCCCTCACAGCCTCCAAAGTCCCTCCCCAGCTTTTTTGCAGCCCCCTGCAGATGCTGCAAGGCCACCAGAAGGTGCCCTGGGAGCCTCCTCTGCTGCAGCCTGCACAGCCCCAACTCTTTCAGGCTGTGCTCACAGCAGAGCTGCTGCAGCCTCTCAGCATCCTCCTGGCCCTGCTCTGGACACTCTGCAGCATCTCCACAGCCCTCTTGTGCCAGGGGCTCCAGCACTGGATGCAGGACTCCAGGTGGGCTCTCAGCAGAGCAGAGCAGAGGGGCAGAATCCCCTCCCTGGCCCTGCTGCCCACACTGCTGCTGCTGCAGCCCAGGCTCTGCTTGGCTCTCTGGGCTGCAAGTGCACACTGCTGGCTCCTGCTGAGCTTCTCCTCCAGCAGCACCCCCAAGTGCCTCTGCTCAGGGCTGCTCTGCAGCCTGGCACTGCCCAGCCTGCATTGGTGCTTGCCATTGCCTCCCCCCAGCTGCAGCACCTTGCCCTTGGTCTTGTTGCAGCTCCTGAGCTTGGCTTGTGCCCACCTCTGCAGCCTGCCCAGGTGCCTCTGGCTGCCATCCCTGCCCTGCAGCCTGCCTGCTGCAGCACACAGCTTGGTGTGGGCACAAACCTGCTGAGGCTGCACTCAGTGCCTCTGTGCATGGCACCCACAGAGATGCTGACCAAGCCTGGTGCCAGGACTGACCCCTGAGGGACTCTGCTTGCCCCTGGCCTGCACTTGGCCATGGAGCCATTGGCAGCCACTCTCTTTGGTTTGGTTTGTTGTGTTTGTTCCTAATGATGGCTTCTGCTGATGCTCAGCTCTGGACCAAATTACAGCTGTGGTGGAACAGGGTCAGAGCAAAGCTTTCAGTTCACCTTCTCATCAGCTCGTCTGAGTCAGGTCCCTCCCAGGGCCACTTCAGGTTGGTGCCTGGCAGCACTGGCAAGGTCTGCTCCAAAGAGCTCCAGAGGTGCCTCCAGGTTCCCCCTGCTCTGTGTTTGCCAGGTGGAAGCTCTGAAGGCCAAGCTGCTGGAGCAGGCACAGGAGATCAGCCGCCTGCGCTCCGAGCTGGTGAGCTTGCCCCCAGCCTTGCCCTGAGCCAGCCTTGCCCTGAGGGGTGCCAGAGCTGTGAGCTCCATGGGCACTCAGTCAGGGGGCTTGTGAGGGAGGGCATAGAAAGGTTAAAAGCTTCCCAGAGTGGGGCAGGTTGCAAGCTGAGAGGGAGATGCTGAAGGAGGGTGGGGGGGTGGGGGTGGGATTTTCTGTCCCCAGCAGTGGCACAACCCTAGGGCACAGCTGGCAAAGTCTCCCTGGCACCATTGCCCACGGGGGGTGGGGGTGGGGAAGCAAAAGCTGGGGCTCCCTTTGGGACAGACAGTGGAGTTGGGGGGGGAGGAGTCCCAACATGACAGGTTGTGAGGCTGCTCTGAGAGCAACAGATTGGGGGGTCCCTGAGTGTGGCAGGTGAGAGGCTCTGCTGGGCACAAGAGACTGGGGGGGAGGGGGGGTCACAGTGCAATGGGCTGGGGGCTCCCAGGGGTGCAACAGTTGGGGGCTTCGTGGGGGCAGCAGCTGGGGGTCCCCAAATGTGGTCACTGGAGGGTCCTCTGAGAGAGCAGATGGGGAGTCCCTGGGGGCAGCAGTTGGGGGCTCCCTGGGGGCAGCAGCTGGGGATCCCTGAGCATGGTCACTGGGGGGTCCTCTGACAGAGCAGATGGGGGGCTCCCTGGGGGCAGCATTTGGGGGCTCCCTGGGGGCAGCAGTTGGGGGCTCCCTGGGGGCAGCAACTGGGGGTCCCTGAGTGTCATCACTGGAGGGTCCTCTGAGAGAGCAGTTGGGGGCTCCCTGGGGGCAGCAACTGGGGGTCCCTGAGTGTCATCACAGGAGGGTCCTCTGAGAGAGCAGTTGGGGGCTCCCTGGGGGCAGCAGCTGGGGGTCCCTGAGTGTCATCACTGAAGGGTCCTCTGATAAGAGCAGCTGGGGTCTCCCTGGGGGCAGCAGCTGGGGGTCCCTGAGTGTCATCACAGGAGGGTCCTCTGAGAGAGCAGTTGGGGTCTCCCTGGGGGCAGCAACTGGGGGTCCTTGAGTGTGGTCACTGGAGGGTCCTCTGAGAGAGCAGATGGGGAGTCCCTGGGGGCAGCAGCTGGGGGTCCCTGAGCATGGTCACTGGGGGGTCCTCTGAGAGAGCAGATGGGGGGCTCCTGGGGGCAGCATTTGGGGGCTTCCTGGGGGCAGCAATTTGGAATCCCTGAGCATGGTCACTGGAGGGTCCTCTGAGAGAGTGGATGTGAGCTCCCTGGGGGCAGCAGCTGGGGTCTCCCTGGGGGCAGCAACTGGGGGTCCCTGAGTGTCATCACTGAAGGGTCCTCTGATAAGAGCAGCTGGGGTCTCCCTGGGGGCAGCAGCTGGGGGTCCCCGAGTGTGGTCACTGGAGGGTCCTCTGACAGAGCAGGTGGGGAGTCCATGGGGGCAGCAGTTGGGGACTCCCTGGGGGCAGCATTTGGGGGCTCCATGGAGGCAGCAGTTGGGGGTCCCTGAGTGTGGTCACTGAGGGTCCTATGATAAGAGCAGATGGGATCTCCCTGGGGGCAGCAACTGGGGGTCCTTGAGCATGGTCACTGGAGGGTCCTCTGATAGAGCAGATGGGGGGTTCCTGGGGGAAGCAGTTGGGGTCTCCCTGGGGGCAGCAGCTGAAGGTCCCTAAGTGTCATCACTGAAGGGTCCTCTGAGAGAGCAGTTGGGGTCTCCCTGCGGGCAGCAGCTGGAGGTGCCTGAGCATGGTCACTGGAGGGTCCTCTGCCAGCACAGCCGAGGGCTGCGTGGCACTGGCTGCGTGCCCTCCCGTGGCCAGGGTGGCACGGACGCAGAGAAGCAGCGGGCACTGCTGGCAGCCGAGAACGAGCGCCTGCGGCAGGAGATGAAGAGCTGCGAGGGGGAGCTGCTGGAGCTGCGCCGGCAGCAGCAACAGCAGCAGCAGGCACCGTGCCAGGACTGTGCCCACCTCCAGGTGAGTCTCCAGCTGCCGCAGCCGGGCTGAGTGGCACCGGCGGCTGGCACGGCTCTGACCCTCGGCGTTGGGCAGGAGAACGCTGAGCTGCAGGAGAGGCTGTGCCAGCTGCAGCAGGAGGCAGAGGAGGCGAGGGCCAAGCTGGCAGAGCTGGACCTGGAGGTGCAGCAGAAGACCAACCGCTTGGCAGAGGTGGAGCTGCGCCTCAAGGACTCCCTGGCAGAGAGGGCAGAGGAGGAGGAGAGGCTGAGCCGGCGGCTGCGGGACAGCCAGGAGACCATTGCCAGCCTCAAGTCCCAGCCCCAGCAGGTAAAGGTGAGTGAGTGCCAGGCTGCTCTGGGTCTCTCCTGACCCAGCAAGGGGAGCTGAGATGTGTTGCCAGCGGTACCCAGTGGATGCCCTGCAAGTGCCACCCGCTCTGGGCAGCCAGGGAGGGACTTGTGGTGAGGGCTGGCAGTGCCAGGAGGAGAGGGAATGGCTGCAAGTGCCACCCACCTGCTCTGGGCAGCCAGGGAGGGACTTGTGGTGAGGGCTGGCAGTGCCAGGAGGAGAGGGAATGGCTGCAAGTGCCACCCACCCGCTCTGGGCAGCCAGGGAGGGACTTGTGGTGAGGGCTGGCAGTGCCAGGAGGAGAGGGAATGGCTGCAAGTGCCACTCACCCGCTCTGGGCAGCCAGGGAGGGAGTTCTGGTGAGGGCTGGCAGTGCCAGGAGGAGAGGGAATGGCTGCAAGTGCCACCCACTCCGCTCTGGGCAGCCAGGGAGGGACTTGTGGTGAGGGCTGGCAGTGCCAGGAGGAGAGGGAATGGCTGCAAGTGCCACCCACCCGCTCTACTCTGGGCAGCCAGGGAGGGACTTGTGGTGAGGGCTGGCAGTGCCAGGAGGAGAGGGAATGGCTGCAAGTGCCACCCACCCACTCTGCTCTGGGCAGCCAGGGAGGGAGTTCTGGTGAGGGCTGGCAGTGCCAGGAGGAGAGGGAATGGCTGCAAGTGCCACTCACCCGCTCTGGGCAGCCAGGGAGGGACTTGTGGTGAGGGCTGGCAGTGCCAGGAGGAGAGGGAATGGCTGCAAGTGCCACCCACTCTGCTCTGGGCGGCCAGGGAGGGACTTGTGGTGAGGGCTGGCAGTGCCAGGAGGAGAGGGAATGGCTGCAAGTGCCACCCACCCACTCCGCTCTGGGCAGCCAGGGAGGGACTTGTGGTGAGGGCTGGCAGTGCCAGGAGGAGAGGGAATGGCTGCAAGTGCCACCCACCCGCTCTGGGCAGCCAGGGAGGGACTTGTGGTGAGGGCTGGCAGTGCCAGGAGGAGAGGGAATGGCTGCAAGTGCCACCCACTCCGCTCTGGGCAGCCAAGGAGGGACTTCTGGTGAGGGCTGGCAGTGCCAGGAGGAGAGGGAATGGCTGCAAGTGCCACCCACTCCGCTCTGGGCAGCCAGGGAGGGTCTTCTGGTGAGGGCTGGCACTGCCAGGAGGAGGGAAGATGAGGCAATATTTGGCAGTGATGCCAGGGAGACACTGGCACAGGTTGCCCAGGGAGGTTTGTGGCTGCCCTCTCCCTGGGGGTCATTCGAGGCTGGTTGGAGGTTTCCCTGCCCATGAGCAGAGAGGTTGCTCTTGAAGGTCCCTTCCAAAGCAAACCACTCTGTGCTTCCCTGCAGCTTAGGACCCTCATGCCAACCTTAACCTCCTTCTGGGCTCCTTGGGTGCTGTTCCCTCACCTCTGGCTGCTTTCTCCTCCCCCCCCCCTCCCAGTACATCATCAAGACGGTGGAGGTGGAGTCTGCCAAGGCAAAACAGGCCCTGTGTGAGAGCCAGTCCCGAAACCAGTACCTGCAGGAGCAGGTGGGCATGCAGAGGCAGGTGCTGAAGGAGATGGAGCAGCAGCTGCAGAGCTCCCAGAAGACCGTGGCCCAGCTGCGAGCTCAGGTGTGAGGGCAAAGGGAGGGTGGTGACATTGCCATGGCTCCTCCCTGCTCAGGTCTGAGGGCAAAGGGAGGGTGGTGACATTGCCATGGCTCCTGCCTGCTCAGGTCTGAGGGCAAAGGGAGGGTGGTGACATTGCCATGGCTCCTGCCTGCTCAGGTGTGAGGGCAAAGGGAGGGTGGTGACATTGCCATGGCTCCTGCCTGCTCAGGTCTGAAGGGCAAAGGGAGGGTGGTGACATTGCCATGGCTCCTGCCTGCTCAGGTCTGAGGGCAAAGGGAGGGTGGTGACATTGCCGTGGCTCCTGCCTGCTCAGGTCTGAGGGCAAAGGGAGGGTGGTGACATCATTGCCATGGCTCCTGCCTGCTCAGGTCTGAGGGCAAAGGGAGGGTGGTGACATTGCCATGGCTCCTGCCTGCTCAGGTCTGAAGGGCAAAGGGAGGGTGGTGACATTGCCATGGCTCCTGCCTGCTCAGGTGTGAGGGCAAAGGGAGGGTGGTGACATTGCCATGGCTCCTGCCTGCTCAGGTCTGAGGGCAAAGGGAGGGTGGTGACATTGCCATGGCTCCTGCCTGCTCAGGTCTGAGGGCAAAGGGAGGGTGGTGACATTGCCATGGCTCCTGCCTGCTCAGGTCTGAGGGCAAAGGGAGGGTGGTGACATTGCCATGGCTCCTGCCTGCCCACTCCTGGGCAGCAGGCAAGGGGTGACCTCTGTGGTGGAAGGCAGGGAAGGATGTGTGGCTGAGGCAGGAACTGCACAAAGCAGATGCAAAACGGGTTTGGGTTTGGTGATGGCTTCTGATTCCGTGGGGAGTTCTTCAGAGGGATGTGAGGGGCCAAGGTGGAGATTTGGGAAGTCAGGAAATGGAATAGGCTTAAGCTATAAGCAGAGCTTTGCCTCACTGTGCATCAGGCAGCAGCAGGATTCAGTCACAGAGATGAGAGAGGTACTGGGCAGTGATCCCTTGCTGGGTGCCTCAGCTGCCTCCTGATGCTGCAAGCAAGATGCAATAGGCTTGAGCAGAGAATGAAGGCAGCAGCAGGCTTCAGTGGCAGAGGTGAGAGAGGTATTGGGCAGTGATCCCTTGCTGGGTGCCTCAGCTGCCTCCTGATGCTGCAAGCAGGATGCAATAGGCTTGAGCAGAGAATGAAGGCAGCAGCAGGCTTCAGTGGCAGAGGGGAGAGAGGTACTGGGCAGTGATCCCTTGCTGAGTGCCTCAGCTGCCTCCTGATGCTGCAAGCAGGATGCAGTAGTCTGGATCCATGCAGCAGAGGTCCAGGCTGAGCAGAGAATGAAGGCAGCAGCAGGCTTTAGTCACAGAGGTGAGAGAGGTACTGGGCAGTGATCCCTTGCTGGGTGTCTCAGCTGCCTCCTGATGCTGCAAGCAGGATGCAATAGGCTTGAGCAGAGAATGAAGGCAGCAGCAGGCTTTAGTGACAGAGGTACTGGGCAGTGATCCCTCGCTGGGTGCCTCAGCTGCCTCCTGATGCTGCAAGCAGGATGCAATAGTCTGGATCCATGCAGCAGAGGTCCAGGCTGAGCAGAGAATGAAGGCAGCAGCAGGCTTTAGTCACAGAGGTGAGAGAGGTACTGGGCAGTGATCCCTTGCTGAGTGCCTCAGCTGCCTCCTGATGCTGCAAGCAGGATGCAATAGTCTGGATCCATGCAGCAGAGGCCCAGGCTGAGCAGAGAATGAAGGCAGCAGCAGGCTTCAGTCACAGAGGTGAGAGAGGTACTGGGCAGGGATCCCTTGATGGGTGCCTCAGCTGCCTCTTGATGTTGCAAGCAAGATGCAATAGGCTTGAGCAGAGAATGAAGGCAGCAGCAGGCTCTAGTCACAGAGGTGAGAGAGGTACTGGGCAGTGATCCCTTGCTGGGTGCCTCAGCTGCCTCCTGATGCTGTTGGCAGAGAGAGTGATTGGCACTGGCATGGGCTGCCCAGGGAGGTGCTGGAGTGGCCATGCCTGGAGGGGTTGGAGCCAAGGCTGGCTGGGCACTGAGTGCCATGGTGTGGTTGTTTGGGCAGGGCTGGGTGCTAGGTTGGCACTGAGTGCCATGGTGTGGTTGGTTGGGCAGGGCTGGGTGCTAGGTTGGCACTGAGTGCCATGGTGTGGTTGGTTGGGCAGGGCTGGGTGCTAGGTTGGCAGTGAGTGCCATGGTGTGGTTGTTTGGGCAGGGCTGGGTGCTAGGTTGGCACTGAGTGCCATGGTGTGGTTGGTTGGGCAGGGCTGGGTGCTAGGTTGGCACTGAGTGCCATGGTGTGGTTGTTTGGCAAGGGCTGGGTGCTAGGTTGGCACTGAGTGCCATGGTGTGGTTGGTTGGGCAGGGCTGGGTGCTAGGTTGGCACTGAGTGCCATGGTGTGGTTGGTCGGGCAGGGCTGGCTGCTAGGTTGGCACTGAGTGCCATGGTGTGGTTGTTTGGGCAGAGTTGGGTGCTAGGTTGGCACTGAGTGCCATGGTGTGGTTGTTTGGGCAGAGTTGGGTGCTAGGCTGGCACTGAGTGCCATGGTGTGGTTGGGCAGGGCTGGGTGCTAGGTTGGCACTGAGTGCCATGGTGTGGTTGGTTGGGCAGGGCTGGGTGCTAGGTTGGCACTGAGTGCCATGGTGTGGTTGGTTGGGCAGGGCTGGGTGCTAGGTTGGCAGTGAGTGCCATGGTGTGGTTGGTTGGCCAGGACTGGGTGCTAGGTTGGCACTGAGTGCCATGGTGTGGTTGGTTGGGCAGGGTTGGGTGCTAGGTTGGGCTGGCTGAGCTCAGAGCTCTCTTCCAGCCTGGTTGCCTCTGTGGCAGTGCAGCTGTACCTACAGCAGCAGAAGGCTGGCACTGGGCTTGCCCACCTCGTGGGAGGATGCTCAGGTGGTACAACAAAGAGCAGCAGGCCCAGGAGGGTGATGCTGGCAGGCAGGCAGGGAGTCAGGCAGGGCAGGAGAGCCCAGAACAGGGAGATCCTCTGCTTTGACAGGGGCTAGACAGGCAGTGGGAGTGGGCAGGGAGTCAGGTTCAGCCCCACCCCAGGGGAGAACTCAGGAGGACCTGAGGGTCAGGTTCAAGACCCCTCCCCGAGGAGGATTAACCCTTTGGGGCGGGGAGGAAGCAGTTTTAGCCCCCTGGGGGCTGGGAGAGGGAAGGAATTTGGAGTGCTCAGCTCAGCCCACCCCAGCCCTTTGCTCCTGCCCCAGATGGTGATGTATGAGGCCGAGCTGGAGCGAGCCCACGGGCAGATGCTGGAGGAGATGCAGGCGATGGAGGAGGAGAAGAACCAGGCCATCGAGGAAGCCTTCTCCCGTGCCCAGGTGGAGATGAAGGCAGTGCATGAGAACCTGGCAGGTGAGGAGAGGGCTTCAGTAGCTCCAAGTGCAGGGTGCTGCACTGTGGCCACAGCAACCCCATGCAGAGATACAGGCTGGGGTCAGAGTGGCTGAGAGCAGCCAGACAGAGAGGGATCTGGGGGTGCTGATTGATACCCACCTGAACATGAGCCAGCAGTGTGCCCAGGTGGCCAAGAGAGCCAGTGGCATCCTGGCCTGCATCAGGAATGGTGTGGTCAGCAGGAGCAGGGAGGTCATTCTGCCCCTGTACTCTGCACTGGTTAGACCACACCTTGAGTGCTGTGTTCAGTTCTGGGCCCCCCAGTTTAGGAGGGACATTGAGATGCTTGAGTGTGTCCAGAGAAGGGCAACGAGGCTGGGGAGAGGCCTTGAGCACAGCCCTACGAGGAGAGGCTGAGGGAGCTGGGATTGGTTAGCCTGGAGAAGAGGAGGCTCAGGGCAGACCTTATTGCTGTCTGCAACTACCTGAGGGGTGGTTGTGGCCAGGAGGAGGTTGTGGCCAGGAGGAGGTTGTGGCCAGGAGGAGGTTGCTCTCTTCTCTCAGGTGGCCAGCACCAGAACGAGAGGACACAGCCTCAGGCTGTGCCAGGGGAGATTTAGGCTGGAGGTGAGGAGAAAGTTCTTCCCTGAGAGAGTCATTGGACACTGGAATGGGCTGCCCAGGGAGGTGGTGGAGTTACCCTCCCTGGTGCTGTTCAAGGCAGGACTGGATGTGGCACTTGGTGCCATGGTCTGGCCTTGAGCTCTGTGCTAAAGGGTTGGACTTGATGCTCTGTGAGGTCTCCTCCAACCCTGATGATACTGTGTGACACTGTGAGAGGGTGGTGGTGGTGACAGGAGGAGGCTCCAAGGGGTCACCTGGGGTTGGGATTGTCCCTCCCTAACCTTCTCCCCCCCCCTCCCCTCCTGCCTGCAGGGGTCAGGACCAACCTGCTGACGCTGCAGCCTGCCCTGCGCACCCTCACCCACGACTACAACAGCCTCAAGCGCCAGGTCCGAGACTTCCCCCTGCTCCTCCAGGAGGCTCTGAGGAGTGCCAGGGCCGAGGTGAGACCTCCCTCCCCCTCCCACCCAAAGGCACAGCCCTTGCAGAGTGGTGCTCACTGAGCCACTTGTCCCTCCTGGGAGGCTGCGTTGGGGTCAGGGCGCTGGAGCCAGCGGAGGGCGCGAAAAGGAGTGTGGGCAGCAGGGCAAGGGAGGTTCTGCTCCCTCTCTGCTCTCTCCTGGTGAGGCCTGGAGTGCTGGTTGGGGCTGGCAGAGCCTTTTCACCCCTCAGCTGGCTCCAGGCAGAGGATTCTGCTGCATGGAGATGGATCTTGGGTTGGTGGTTGGGGCTGGCAGAGCCTTTTCACCCCTCAGCTGGCTCCAGGCAGAGGATTCTGCTGCATGGAGATGGACCTTGGGGTGGTGGTTGGGGCTGGCAGAGCCTTTTCACCCCTCAGTTGGCTCCAGGCAGAGGATTCTGCTGCATGGAGATGAATATTGGGGTGGTGGCTGGGGCTGGCAGAGCCTTTTCACCCCTCAGTTGGCTCCAGACAGAGGGTTCCTCTCCATGGAGATGGATCTTGGGGTGCTGGTTGGGGCTGGCAGAGCCTTTTCACCCCTCAGCTGGCTCCAGACAGAGGATTCTGCTGCATGGAGATGGATCTTGGGGTGCTGGTTGGGGCTGGCAGAGCCTTTTCACCCCTCAGTTGGCTCCAGACAGAGGATTCTGCTGCATGGAGATGGACCTTGGGGTGGTGGTTGGGGCTGGCAGAGCCTTTTCACTCCTCAGTTGGCTCCAGACAGAGGATTCCTCTCCATGGAGATGGATCTTGGGGTGGTGGTTGGGGCTGGCAGAGCCTTTTCACCCCTCAGCTGGCTCCAGACAGAGGATTCTGCTGCATGGAGATGGCTCTTGGGGTGATGGTTGGGGCTTGGCAAAGCCTTTTCACCCCTCAGTTGGCTCCAGACAGAGGATTCTGCTGCATGGAGATGGACCTTGGGGTGATGGTTGGGGCTTGGCAAAGCCTTTTCACCCCTCAGTTGGCTCCAGACAGAGGATTCTGCTGCATGGAGATGGACCTTGGGGTGGTGGTTGGGGCTGGCAGAGCCTTTTCACCCCTCAGTTGGCTCCAGACAGAGGATTCTGCTGCATGGAGATGGATCTTGGGGTGGTGGTTGGGGCTGGCAGAGCCTTTTCACCCCTCAGCTGGCTCCAGACAGAGGATTCTGCTGCATGGAGATGGACCTTGGGGTGGTGGTTGGGGCTGGCAGAGCCTTTTCACCCCTCAGTTGGCTCCAGACAGAGGATTCTGCTGCATGGAGATGGCTCTTGGGGTGATGGTTGGGGCTTGGCAAAGCCTTTTCACCCCTCAGTTGGCTCCAGACAGAGGATTCTGCTGCATGGAGATGGATCTTGGAGTGCTGGTGGGCAGGAAGGTGACCATGAGAGGGCAAAGTGCCCTTGTGGCCAAGGCCAATGGGCTCCTGCAGTGCATGAGGAAGAGTGTGGCCAGCAGGGCTAGGGAGGTTCTCCTCTCTCTCTACCCTGCCCTGCTGAGGCCACATCTGGAGTCTTGTGTCCAGTTCTGGGCTCCCCAGTTGCAGAGGGACAGGGAACTGCTGGAGAGAGTCCAATGGAGACTCTGAGGATGAGGAAGGGCCTGGAACACCTCTGCTGTGGAGGAAGGCTGAGAGCCCTGGGGCTGGGTAGCCTGGAGAAGAGAAGGCTGAGAGAGGACCTGCTCAATGCCTGTCCATATCTGAGGGGTGGGGGTCAAGAAGAAGGTTCCAGGCTCTTTGGGGTGCTGCCCACTGACAATGGGTATGAGCTGGCACCCAGGAAGCTCCACCTCAACATCAGCACCAACTTGCTTGGGTTGAGGCTGCTGGAGACCTGGAGCAGGCTGCCCACAGAGGTCGTGGAGCCTCCTTCGCTGCAGGTGCCCCATGCCCGCTCGGATGCCTTCCTGCCTGACCTCACCTTTGCTTGGGCAGGGCAGGTTTTTTTTTGGACTGGATGATCTACAGAGCTGCCTTCTAACCCTCTCCTCTTGGTGTCATTCCACCTTTCCACTCCCACTCCAGATCAGCCAGGCCATCGAGGAGGTGCACAGCACCAACCGGGAGCTGCTGCGCAAGTACCGCCGCGAGCTGCAGCTGCGCAAGAAGTGCCACAACGAACTGGTGCGGCTGAAAGGTGCAGCAGGGTGGGGAGGGCAGGGCCTGCCAGGGGCCAGCAGGGCTTGCCAGGGGCCAGCAGGGCCAGCAGGGCTGGCTGGAGACGCTCTGGAGCATCCCAGCACCGTGGCTTGGCTGCTTCTTCGTGGCCCCACGAGGCGGTTAGGTGGCGGCGAGATGCTGCGTGGCGTCGGGAGGGGGTTGGGTGCCAAGGTTTGGATGCTCCCTGGGCCTGTAAGGTGGTTGGGTGCCATGGCTGGGGTGCTGCATGGCCTCATCAGATGGTTGGGTGCCAAGGTTTGGCTGCTCCCTGGCTTGCTATGGTGGTTGGGTGCCATGGCTGGGGTGCTGCATGGCTCCATCAGATGCTTGGGTGCCAAGGTTTGGTTGCTCCACGTCCCCATAAGATGGTTGAGTGCCAAGGTTTGGCTGCTCCCTGGCCCTGTAAGGTGGTTGGGTGCTATGGATGGAGTGATCCATGTCCCCATCAGATGATTGGGTGCCAAGGTTTGGCTGCTCCCTGGCCCTGTAAGGTGGTTGGGTGCCATGGCTGGGGTGCTGCATGGCCTCATCAGATGCTTGGGTGCCAAGGTTTGGCTGCTCCCTGGCCCTGTAAGGTGGTTGGGTGCCATGGCTGGGGTGCTGCATGGCTCCAGCAGATGGTTGGGTGCCAAGGTTTGGCTGCTCCCTGGCTTGCTATGGTGGTTGGGTGCCATGGCTGGGGTGCTGCATGGCCTCATCAGATGGTTGGGTGCCAAGGTTTGGCTGCTCCATGGTCCCACCAGATGGTTGGGTGCCAAGGTTTGGCTGCTCCACATCCCCATAAGATGGTTTGGCTGCTCCATGGCCCCATCAGATGGTTGAGTGCCAAGGTTTGGCTGCTCCCTGGCCCTGTAAGGTGGTTGGGTGCCATGGCTGGGGTGCTGCATGGCTCCATCAGATGGTTGGGTGCCAAGGTTTGGATGCTCCACATCTCCATAAGATGGTTTGGCTGCTCCATGGCCCTATCAGATGGTTGAGTGCCAAGGTTTGGCTGCTCCCTGGCCCTGTAAGGTGGTTGGGTGCCATGGCTGGGGTGCTGCATGGCCCCATCAGATGGTTGGGTGCCAAGGTTTGGTTGGGTGCCAAGGTATGGCTGTTTCACCTCCCCATAAGATGCTTGGGTGCCAAGTTTTGGTTGGGTGCCAAGTTTTGGTTGGGTGCCAAGTTTTGGTTGGGTGCCAAGGTTTGGTTAGGTGCCAAGGTTTGGTTAGGTGCCAAGGTTTGCTGTTTGCTTGGGTGCCAAGGTTTGCTTGGGTGCCAAGGTTTGCTTGGGTGCCAAGGTTTGCTTTGGTGCCAAGGTTTGGTTGAGCGCCAAGGTTTGGTTGGGTGCCAAGATTTGTTTAGGTGCCAAGGTTTGTTTAGGTGCCAAGGTTTGGTTGAGTGCCATGTTTGCTGTTTGCTTGGGTGCCAAGGTTTGGTTGGCTGCCAAGGTTTGGTTTGGTGCCAAGGTTTGTTTGGGTGCCAAGGTTTTTGCTGTTTGCTTGGGTGCCAAGGTTTGCTTGGGTGCCAAGGTTTGGTTGGCTGCCAAGGTTTGGTTGGGTGCCAAGATTTGGTTGGGTGCAAGGTTTTTTTGGGTGCCAAGGTTTGCTTTGGTGCCGAGGTTTGGTTAGGTGCCGAGGTTTGCTTGGGTGCCAAGGTTTGTTTAGGTGCCAAGGTTTGGTTGAGTGCCAAGGTTTGCTGTTTGCTTGGGTGCCAAGGTTTGTTTAGGTGCCAAGGTTTGGTTGGGTGCCAAGGTTTGCTTTGGTGCTGAGGTTTGGTTAGGTGCCAAGGTTTGTTTTGGTGCCGAGGTTTGGTTAGGTGCCCAGGTTTGGTTGAGTGCCAAGGTTTGCTGTTTGCTTGGGTGCCAAGGTTTGGTTAGGTGCCAAGGTTTGGTTGGGTGCCAAGGTTTGGTTTGGTGCCAAGGTTTGCTTGGGTGCCAAGGTTTGTTTAGGTGCCAAGCTTTGCTTGTGTGCCAAGGTTTGGTTTGGTGCCAAGGTTTAGTTGGGTGCCAAGGTTTGCTGTTTGTTTGGGTGCCAAGCTTTAGTTGGGTGCCAATCTTTGGTTGGGTGCCAAGGCTCCACCTGCCCGTGGGAGGCTCTGGCTAGCGGCAGGACGCTGCGGCGGGCAGCGAGGTGCAGCCCTTCAGCCCGTGCAGCGTTTGCTGGTGGCGCCGTGGCGTCGGGAGGGGGCGGGGGCAGGGCTCAGCGGGGCTGAGAGCATCCCTGCATCCCCAGGGAACATCCGCGTCTTCGGGAGGGTCCGGCCCATCACCAAGGAGGACGGGGAGGGCCCCGAGGCTGCCAACGCTGTCACCTTCGACGCCGACGACGACGCCGTCCTGCACCTCCTGCACAAGGGCAAGCAGGTGTCCTTCGAGCTGGATAAGGTCTTCCCCCCCCAGGCATCCCAGGAGGAGGTGGGTACCTTGCCAGTCCTTCTCTGAGCCAGCAGCGTGCTCTGGTGGCCAGCAGGGCCAGTGCCATCCTGGGTTAAAAGGGCTGTGGAGAGAGGTTCTGCTGCTCCTCTGCTCTGCCCTGCTGAGGCTGCACCTGGAGTGCCCTGTCCAGTTCTGGGCCCCCCCAGTTCAAGAGGGACAGAGAACTGCTGGAGAGAGTCCAGCACAGAGCCATGAGGATGCTGAAGGGAATGGACAGCTCTGTTAGGAGGAGAGCCTGAGGGAGCTGAGGCTCTTAGCTTGGAGAGGAGGAGGCTGAGAGGAAGGGCAATGCCAGTTTGGGGTGCATGAGAAGGGCTGTGGGGAGTAGGTCAGAGAGGTTCTCCTGCTCCTCCTCCTCTCCTCTGCCCTGCTGAGGCTGCATCTGCAGTGCCCTGTCCACTTCTGGCACCCTCAGCTCAAGAAGGACCTCAGGGAACTGCTTGAAGGAGTCCAGAGCAGAGCCACAATAATGATGAAGGAAGTTGAGCATCTTCCTTGTGAGGAGAGCCTGAGGGAGCTGAGGCTCTTAGCTTGGAGAGGAGGAGGCTGAGAGGAAGGGCAATGCCAGTCTGGGGTGCATGAGAAGGGCTGTGGGGAGTAGGTGGAGAGAGGTTCTCCTGCTCCTCTGCTTTGCCCTGCTGAGACCCTATCTGGAGTGCCCTGTCCAGTTCTGGGCCCCCCCAGTTCAAGAGGGACAGAGAACTGCTGGAGAGAGTCCAGCACAGAGCCATGAGGATGCTGAAGGGAATGGAACAGCTCTGCTAGGAGGAGAGCCTGAGGGGGCTGAGGCTCTTAGCTTGGAGAGGAGGAGGCTGAGAGGTGACCTCATTCGTGCTGATGAAGCTGTGCAGGCTGAGTGCCCAGAGGCTGGGGCCAGGCTCTGCTGGGTGATGCCCAGCACAAGGGGCAGTGAGTGGGGGTTGAGGTTGAGGAGGAAGTTTTTGCCCTGTGAGGGTGGCAGAACCCTGGCACAGGCTGCCCAGGGGGGCTGTGGAGTCTCCCTCTCTGGAGATGCTCCAAACCCACCTGGATGTGTCCCTGTGTGACCTGATAGGGATGATCCTGCCTGGCAGGGGGCTTGGACTGGATGAGCTTTGGAGGTCCCTTCCAGCCCCTGACACTCTGGGACTCTGTGACTGTGACTCTGTGACTCTGTGACTGTGATTCTCTGTGTCTCTGGTTCTCTGTGACTGTGACACTCTGTGACTGTGATTGTGACACTCTGTGACTGTGATTCTCTGTCTCTGGTTCTCTGTGACTGTGACTCTGTGATTCTCTGTGTCTGTGACTCTGTGACTGTGATTCTCTGTGTCTCTGATTCTCTGTGACTGTGACACTCTGTGACTGTGATTGTGACACTCTGTGACTGTGATTCTCTGTGTCTCTGGTTCTCTGTGACTGTGACTGTGATTCTCTGTGACTGTGACTCTGTGATTCTCTGTGACTCTGTGACTGTGATTCTCTGTGTCTCTGGTTCTCTGTGTCTGTGACTGTGACTGTGATTCTCTGTGTCTCTGGTTCTCTGTGACTGTGACTCTGTGACTGTGACTCTGTGTCTCTGGTTCTCTGTGTCTCTGGTTCTCTGTGTCTCTGGTTCTCTGTGTCTCTGGTACTCTGTGTCTCTGGTTCTCTGTGACTGTGACTCTCTGTGACTGATTCACTGATTCAGTGGTTCTCTGTGACTGTGACTCTGTGACTCTGTGACTGTGACTCTGTGACTGACTCTGTGACTCTGTGACTGTGACTCTGTGACTGATTCTCTGTGTCTCTGATTCTCTGTGTCTGTGACTCTGTGACTCTGTGACTGTGACTCTGTGACTCTGTGACTGATTCTCTGTGTCTCTGATTCTCTGTGTCTGTGACTCTGTGACTGTGACACTGTGACTCTGTGACTGATTCTCTGTGTCTCTGATTCTCTGTGACTGACACTCTGTGACTGACACTCTGTGACTGACACTCTGTGACTGACACTCTGTGACTGACACTCTGTGACTGTGACTCTGTGACTGTGATTCTGTGACACTGTGACTGTGATTCTCTGTGTCTCTGATTCTCTCTGACTGTGAATCTGTGACACTCTGTGACTGATTCTCTGGCACTGACTCTCTGTGACTGTAACTCTGTGACTGATTCTGTGACTGTGACTGTGCCTCTCTGACTGTGACTCTCTGCCTGTGACTGTGACTCTGACTCTCTGTGACTGTGACTGATTCTCTAACTGACTCTCTGTGACTGTGACTCTCTGTGTCTATGACTGATTCTCTGACTGTGACTGTGACTCTGACTGTGACCCTGTGACTCTGACTGTGACCCTGTGACTCTCTGTGACTGTGACTCTCTGTGACTCTCTGTGACTCCCTGATTCTCTGACTCTCTGTGACTGTGACTCTGTGACTGTGACCCTGTGACTGTGACTCTCTGATTCTCTGTGACTGTGACTCTGTGACTGTTCTTCTACGACCCTGTGACCCTGTGCTTCCTCTGACCCTCCCCCTACCTTCTCCCCCAAGGTGTTCCAGGAGGTCCAAGCCTTGGTCACCTCCTGCATCGATGGCTACAACGTCTGCATCTTTGCCTATGGCCAGACAGGGGCAGGGAAAACCTACACCATGGAGGTGAATTTGCTTGCCTTTGCTTCCCTCTTTCCCTTCCCTCTGCCCAGCCTCAGCACCTTCCCCCTAACCAGAACGATGCCCACCTTGGAGCCCAGCACCAGGCACCGCTGCTACCAAGGGGCTTCCTGCAGCCCTCTGAGTTATGCTGCTGCTTAGCAGCAAAAAGAAGGGCGGTGGTGGAGGGGGGAAAGATGCAAGAGAGCCTCGTGGTGCTTTATTTTTCCTTCCTGCCCTTCCTTTTCTCCCTTTCCAACCCATCAGGGCACAGCAGCCAACCCTGGGATCAACCAGAGGGCTTTGCAGCTCCTCTTCTCCGAGGTGCGGGGCAAGGAGGCTGACTGGGACTATGCCATCAGTGTCAGCGCTGCCGAGATCTACAACGAGTCCCTCAGGTGTGGGGAGGGAAGGAAAGCTCTCCCTGGGGGAGGAGGGGGGGGGGAGTGGAGCTGCTGGGCACCTGCTGTGGCTGGGCATCCCCCCACGCTGCTCTGTATCACCCCACGCTGCTCTGCATCCCCCCACGCTGCTCTGCATCCCCCCACGCTGCTCTGCATCCCCCCACGCTGCTCTGCATCACCCCACGCTGCTCTGTATCACCCCACACTGCTCTGCATCCCCCCACGCTGCTCTGTATCACCCCACACTGCTCTGCATCCCCCCACGCTGCTCTGCATCACCCCACGCTGCTCTGCATCACCCCACGCTGCTCTGCATCACCCCACGCTGCTCTGTATCACCCCACACTGCCCTGTATCACCCCACGCTGCTCTGCATCCCCCCACGCTACTCTGCATCCCCCCACACTGCTCTGCATCCCCCCACACTGCTCTGCATCCCCCCACACTGCTCTGCATCACCCCATACTGCCCTGTATCACCCCACGCTGCCCTGTATCACCCCACGCTGCCCTGTATCACCCCACACTGCTCTGCATCACCCCAAGCTACTCTGCATCACCCCACACTGCTCTGCATCACCCCAAGCTACTCTCCATCACCCCACACTGCTCTGCATCCCCCCACACTGCTCTGCATCACCCCAAGCTACTCTGCATCCCCCCACACTGCTCTGCATCACCCCAAGCTACTCTGCATCACCCCACACTGCTCTGCATCACCCCACGCTGCTCTGCATCCCCCCACGCTGCTCTGCATCACCCCACACTGCTCTGCATCACCCCACACTGCTCTGTATCACCCCACACTGCTCTGCATCACCCCACACTGCTCTGTATCACCCCAAGCTACTCTGCATCCCCCCACGCTGCTCTGCATCCCCCCACGCTGCTCTGCATCCCCCCACACTGCTCTGCATCACCCCACACTGCTCTGCATCCCCCCACACTGCTCTGCATCCCCCCACGCTGCTCTGCATCCCCCCACACTGCTCTGCATCACCCCACGCTGCTCTGCATCCCCCCACGCTGCTCTGCATCACCCCACGCTGCTCTGCATCACCCCACGCTGCTCTGCATCACCCCAAGCTGCTCTGCATCACCCCACGCTGCTCTGCATCCCCCCACGCTGCTCTGCATCCCCCCACGCTGCTCTGCATCACCCCATACTGCCCTGTATCACCCCACGCTGCCCTGTATCACCCCACGCTGCCCTGTATCACCCCACACTGCTCTGCATCACCCCAAGCTACTCTGCATCACCCCACACTGCTCTGCATCACCCCAAGCTACTCTCCATCACCCCACACTGCTCTGCATCCCCCCACACTGCTCTGCATCACCCCAAGCTACTCTGCATCCCCCCACACTGCTCTGCATCACCCCAAGCTACTCTGCATCACCCCACACTGCTCTGCATCCCCCCACGCTGCTCTGCATCCCCCCACGCTGCTCTGCATCCCCCCACGCTGCTCTGCATCACCCCACGCTGCTCTGCATCCCCCCACACTGCTCTGCATCCCCCCACGCTGCTCTGCATCCCCCCACGCTGCTCTGCATCCCCCCACGCTGCTCTGCATCACCCCACGCTGCTCTGCATCCCCCCACGCTGCTCTGCATCACCCCACGCTGCTCTGCATCACCCCATATTGCTCTCCTGCCCTGTCCCGTTTGGCTGGGGGGAGGTTTGGTTTGGTGCACTTGGTTGGGATGGGTTTGGGTTGGTGCATTTGGTGTGTGAGGAGGTTTGGTTTGGTGCATTTGATTGTGGGGGGGTTGGTTTGGTTCATTTGTTTGGGGTGGGTTTGGTTTGGTGCATTTGTTTGGGGGAAGGTTTGGTTTGGTGCACTTGGTTGGGATGGGTTTGGTTTGCATTTGGTTGGGTTGGGTTTGGTTTGGTGCATTTGGTGTTGGGGGAGGTTTGATTTGGTGCATTTGGTTGGGATGGGTTTGGTTTGGTGCATTTGGTGTTGAGAGAGGTTTGGTTTGGTGCACTTGGTTGGGATGGGTTTGGTTTGCATTTGGTTGGGTTGGGTTTGGCTTGGTGCATTTGGTGTTGGGGGAGGTTTGATTTGGTGCATTTGGTTGGGATGGGTTTGGTTTGGTGCATTTGGTGTTGAGAGAGGTTTGGTTTGGTGCACTTGGTTGGGATGGGTTTGGTTTGCATTTGGTTGGGTTGGGTTTGGTTTGGTGCATTTGGTGTTGGGGGAGGTTTGGTTTGGTGCATTTGTTTGGGGGGAGGTTTGATTTGGTGCATTTGGTGTTGGGGGAGGTTTGGTTTGGTGCATTTGGTTTGGGTGGGTTTGGTTTGCATTTGGTTGGGTTTGGTTTGGTGTTGGGGGAGGTTTGGTTTGGTGCATTTGGTTGTGGGGGTTGGTTTGGTGCATTTGGTGTTGGGGGAGGTTTGGTTTGGTGCATTTGTTTGGGGGGAGGTTTGATTTGGTGCATTTGGTGTTGGGGGAGGTTTGGTTTGGTGCATTTGGTTTGGGTGGGTTTGGTTTGCATTTGGTTGGGTTGGGTTTGGTTTGGTGCATTTGGTTTGGGTGGGTTTGGTTTGCATTTGGCTGGGTTGGGTTTGGTTTGGTGCATTTAGTTGTGGGGGTTGGTTTGGTGCATTTGGTTTGAGTGGGTTTGGTTTGCATTTGATTGGGGTGGGTTTGGTTTGGTTTGGTGTTGGGGGAGGTTTGGTTTGGTGCATTTGGTTGTGGGGGTTGGTTTGGTGCATTTGGTTTGAGTGGGTTTGGTGCATTTGGTTGTGGGGGTTGGTTTGGTGCATTTGGTTTGAGTGGGTTTGGTTTGGTGCATTTGGTTTGAGTGGGTTTGGTTTGGTGCATTTGATGCAGGGGGAGCTTTGGTTTGGTGCCTTTGCTCCACTCTCAGCCTGCTGCTGCTGCTCTCCCAGCCTGGATGCCCCCCGAGGGCCACCCCCAACCCCCCCCTGCCCCCCACCACTATATATAGAAATTCCTACCTGGCAGCTTGGGCATGGTGCCAGGGGCAGCTGTGGGCAGGAGGAGCTGGGGAGAGGCTGGAGGGGCAGATCCGTGTGGATGGTGGGAAGGAGGAATGCCAAGGGGGAGGAAGGTCTGGGTTGGGTGGCAGCTGGAGAGTTGAGGACTATAAATAGGATGGGCAGCACCCCTGGGAGCAGGGAGCTGCTCTGGCAGCCTTGGCACACAGCCCTGTGCCATGGTGGGGATGCTGTGCCAGAGGGCAGTGTGCCTGGGAGCAGGGAGCTGCTCTGACAGCCTTGGCACACAGCCCTGTGCCATGGTGGGGATGCTGTGCCAGAGGGCAGTGTGCCTGGGAGCAGGGAGCTGCCCTGGCAGCCTTGGCACACAGCCCTGTGCCATGGTGGGGATGCTGTGCCAGAGGGCAGCATCCCTGGGAGCAGGGAGCTGCTCTGGCAGCCTTGGCACACAGCCCTGTGCCATGGTGGGGATGCTGTGCCAGAGGGCAGTGTGCCTGGGAGCAGGGAGGTGCTCTGGCAGCCTTGGCACACAGCCCTGTGCCATGGTGGGGATGGTGTGCCAGAGGGCAGTGTGCCTGGGAGCAGAGAGGTGCTCTGGCAGCCTTGGCACACAGCCCTGTGCCATGGTGGGGATGCTGTGCCAGAGGGCAGTGTGCCTGGGAGCAGGGAGGTGCTCTGGCAGCCTTGGCACACAGCCCTGTGCCATGGTGGGGATGCTGTGCCAGACGGCAGTGTGCCTGGGAGCAGGGAGGTGCTCTGGCAGCCTTGGCACACAGCCCTGTGCCATGGTGGGGATGCTGTGCCAGAGGGCAGTGTGCCTGGGAGCAGGGAGGTGCTCTGGCAGCCTTGGCACACAGCCCTGTGCCATGGTGGGGATGCTGTGCCAGAGGGCAGTGTGCCTGGGAGCAGGGAGGTGCTCTGGCAGCCTTGGCACACAGCCCTGTGCCATGGTGGGTGGGGATGCTGTGCCAGAGGGCAGTGTGCCTGGGAGCAGAGAGGTGCTCTGGCAGCCTTGGCACACAGCCCTGTGCCATGGTGGGGATGCTGTGCCAGAGGGCAGTGTGCTTGGGAGCAGGGAGGTGCTCTGGCAGCCTTGGCACACAGCCCTGTGCCATGGTGGGTGGGGATGCTGTGCCAGAGGGCAGTGTGCCTGGGAGCAGGGAGGTGCTCTGGCAGCCTTGGCACACAGCCCTGTGCCATGGTGGGGATGCTGTGCCAGAGGGCAGTGTGCCTGGGAGCAGGGAGCTGCTCTGGCAGCCTTGGCACACAGCCCTGTGCCATGGTGGGGATGCTGTGCCAGAGGGCAGTGTGCCTGGGAGCAGGGAGCTGCTCTGGCAGCCTTGGCACACAGCCCTGTGCCATGGTGGGGATGCTGTGCCAGAGGGCAGTGTGCCTGGGAGCAGAGAGGTGCTCTGGCAGCCTTGGCACACAGCCCTGTGCCATGGTGGGGATGCTGTGCCAGAGGGCAGTGTGCCTGGGAGCAGGGAGGTGCTCTGGCAGCCTTGGCACACAGCCCTGTGCCATGGTGGGGATGCTGTGCCAGAGGGCAGTGTGCCTGGGAGCAGAGAGGTGCTCTGGCAGCCTTGGCACACAGCCCTGTGCCATGGTGGGGATGCTGTGCCAGAGGGCAGTGTGCCTGGGAGCAGGGAGGTGCTCTGGCAGCCTTGGCACACAGTCCTGTGCCATGGTGGGGATGCTGTGCCAGAGGGCAGTGTGCTTGGGAGCAGGGAGGTGCTCTGGCAGCCTTGGCACACTGCCCTGTGCTATGGTGGGGATGCTGTGCCAGAGGGCAGTGTGCTTGGGAGCAGGGAGGTGCTCTGGCAGCCTTGGCACACAGCCCTGTGCCATGGTGGGGATGCTGTGCCAGAGGGCAGCATCTCTGGGAGCAGGGAGGTGCTCTGGCAGCCTTGGCACACAGCCCTGTGCCAGGGGGCAGCTGGCACCTATCACCCCTAGCCCAAGGTGTGGATGATTGTAAAGATGATGATGATGATGATGATGATGATGATGATGATGATGATGATGATGATGATGATGGGGCCCTCCCCTTTATCCAGGGACCTGCTGGGGAAGGAGCCCCAGGAGAAGCTGGAGATCAAGCTGTGCCCAGATGGCAGTGGGCAGCTCTACGTGCCAGGGCTGACCGAGTTCAGGGTGCAGAGCGTGGAGGACATCAACAAGGTGTGAGGAGATGGGGGGCAGTGAGGAGATGGGGGGCAGTGAGTGGCACTGGGGTCAAGCTGGGGGGTGGGGGGGGTTAAGGGGTCTCTGTGTGAGCCCCCCCCAGCTTTGGCAGTGTTTCTGAAGTGCCAGGGGGAGACCCAAAGTGGTCCCTGGGTGCCATCCATGTGGCAGTTCCTGTCCCGTGGAAGGGGCAGGGGTGGCACAAAGCTGATGGCCCCCGAGGGGTGAGTGGGATGCTGGCAGCCACCCGTGTCCTGCCTGCCACCCTCTGCCTGCAGGGCACCTGGCAGCAGTCAGCTCTTGTTGCTTGGGTTACAAGAGGGTACCTTAAAGGTTGGGGGAGGGCATCGTGGGGGGTTTGAGGCAGGTTGGGTACACCTCTCAGCTACTTCCCCTGGCTTCCCAACCTCCCTGGGCAACCTGTGCCAGGCTCTGCCCATCCTCACTGTGTCTCTGTGCTCCACAACCTCCCTGGGCAACCTGTGCCAGGCTCTCCCCACCCTCACTGTGTCTGTGCTCCACAACCTCACCTGGGCAACCTGTGCCAGGCTCTGCCCACCCTCACTGTGTCTCTGTGCTCCACAACCTCCCTGGGCAGCCTGTGCCAGGCTCTGCCCACCCTCACTGTGTCTGTGCTCCACAACCTCCCTGGGCAACCTGTGCCAGGCTCTGCCCACCCTCACTGCCCACAGTTTCTTCCTCCCCACCAGGTCTTCGAGTTTGGCCATGTCAACCGTGCCACAGAGTGCACCAACCTGAACGAGCACAGCTCTCGCTCCCATGCCCTCCTCATCGTCACCGTCCGCGGCTTGGACCGCAGCACCGGGCTGAGGACCACGGGTGGGTGTGCCAGGAGGGATGCCAGGTGACCTGGGGGTACTGATAGACAGTAGGCTGCAGAGGAGGCAGCAGTGTGCCCAGGTGGGCAGCAGAGCCAGTGGCATCCTGGGCTGGCTGAGGAGCAGTGTGGGCAGCAGGAGAAGGGAGGTTCTTGTGCCCCTGTGCCCAGCCCTGCTCAGGCCAGCCCTGGAGTGCTGTGTCCAGCTGTGGGCTCCTGAATTGCAGAGAGCTGCTGAGGTGCTGGAAGGTGCTGAGAGAAGGGCAGCAAGGCTGGGGAGGGGCCTGGAGCACAGCCCTGTGAGGAGAGGCTGAGGGAGCTGGGGGGGTGCAGGCTGCAGCAGAGGAGGCTCAGGGCAGAGCTGATTGCTGCCTGCAGCTGCCTGCAGGGAGGCTGTAGCCAGGTGGGGTTGGGCTCTGGTGCCAGGCAGGCAGCAGCAGCAGAAGGGGCCCCAGGCTGAAGCTGTGGCAGGGCAGGTGTGGGCTGGCTGTGAGGAGGAAGCTCCTGGCAGAGAGAGTGATTGGCACTGGCATGGGCTGCCCAGGGAGGTGGTGGAGTGGCTGTGGCTGGAGGGGTTGGAGCCAAGGCTGGCTGGGCCCTGAGTGCCATGGTGTGGTTGTTTGGGCAGGGCTGGGTGCTAGGTTGGCACTGAGTGCCATGGTGTGGTTGGTTGGGCAGGGCTGGGTGCCAGGTTGGGCACTGAGTGCCATGGTGTGGTTGTTTGGGCAGGGCTGGGTGCTAGGTTGGCACTGAGTGCCATGGTATGGTTGGTTGGGCAGAGCTGGGTGCTAGGTTGGCACTGAGTGCCATGCTCTGGTTGTTTGGGCAGGGCTGGGTGCTAGGTTGGCACTGAGTGCCATGGTGTGGTTGGTTGGGCAGGGCTGGGTGCTAGGTTGGCACTGAGTGCCATGGTGTGGTTGATTGGGCAGGGCTGGCTGCTAGGTTGGCAGTGAGTGCCATGGTGTGGTTGGTTGGGCAGGGCTGGGTGCTAGGTTGGCACTGAGTGCCATGGTGTGGTTGTTTGGGCAGGGCTGGGTGCTAGGTTGGCACTGAGTGCCATGGTGTGGTTGGTTGGGCAGGGCTGGGTGCTAGGTTGGCACTGAGTGCCATGGTGTGGTTGGTTGGGCAGGGCTGGGTGCTAGGTTGGCAGTGAGTGCCATGGTGTGGTTGTTTGGGCAGGGCTGGGTGCTAGGCTGGCACTGAGTGCCATGGTGTGGTTGTTTGGGCAGAGCTGGGTGCTAGGTTGGCACTGAGTGCCATGGTGTGGTTTTTTGGGCAGGGCTGGGTGCTAGGTTGGCACTCAGTGCCATGCTCTGCTTGCCCAGGGCTGGCTGCTAGGTTGGGCACTGAGCTCGCAGCTCTCTTCCAACCTGCTGGATTCTCTGGTTCTCTGCTTCTCTGATTCTCTGCCCTGTTCCCCCTCCTCCTCCTCCTCCTCACCTCCGCGGGGGCCGCGGGGGGAGGGCACAGCCGCGCTGATGCCAGCCGCCTTTGTGCCGCCAGGGAAGCTGAACCTGGTGGACCTGGCAGGGTCGGAGCGGGTCGGGCGGTCGGGCGCGGAGGGCAGTCGGCTCCGCGAAGCGCAGCACATCAACAAGTCCCTGGCGGCTCTGGGCGATGTCATCTACGCCCTGCGCTCCCGCCAGGGCCACGTCCCCTTCCGCAACTCCAAGCTCACCTACCTGCTGCAGGACTCCCTCAGCGGGGACAGCAAGACCCTCATGATGGTGCAGGTAGGGGCACGCAAGGGGCCCCTCCGGCTGCTTTCCCCATCCCTGTCTCCCCATCCCTGTCTCCCCATCCCTGTCTCCCCATCCCTGTCTCCCCATCCCTGTGTCCCCTTCTGTCTTCCCATCCCTGTGTCCCCATCTGGCTCCCTATCCCTGTGTCCCCTTCTGGCTCCCAATACCTGTGTCCCCATCCCTGTTTCCCCATCCCTGTCTCCCCATCCCTGTGTCCCCTTCTGTCTCCCCATCCCTGTGTCCCCATCTGTCTCCCCATCCCTGTGCCCCCATCTGTCTCCCCATCCCTGTGCCCCCATCTGTCTCCCCATCCCTGTCCCCATGTCCCCCTATCCCTGTGTCCCCATCTGTCTCCCCATCCCTGTGTCCCCATCTGTCTCCCCATCCCTGTGTCCCCATCTGTGTCCCCATCTGTGCCCCCATCTGGCTCCCCATCCCTGTCCCCATATCTCCCTATTCCTGTGTCCCCATCTGTCTCCCCATCCCTGTGTCCCCTTCTGGCTCCCTATCCCTGTGCCCCCATCCCTGTGTCCCCATCTGTCTCCCCATCCCTGTGTCCCCATCTGTCTCCCCATCCCTGTGTCCCCATCTGTCTCCCCATCCCTGTGTCCCCATCTGTGTCCCCATCTGTGCCCCCATCTGTCTCCCCATCCCTGTGTCCCTATCCCTGTCTCCCCTTCTGTCTCCCCTTCTGTCTCCCCATCCCTGTGTCCCCATCCCTGTGTCCCCATCCCTGTGTCCCCATCTCTGTCTCCCCATCCCTGTCTCCCCATCCCTGTCTCCCCATCCCTGTCTCCCCATCCCTGTCTCCCCATCTCTTGTCCCCCCATCCCTGTCTCCCCATCCCTGTCTGCCCATCCCTGTCTGCCCATCCCTGTCTGCCCATCCCTGTCTCCCCATCCCTGTCTCCCTGTCTCTTGTCCCCCACCTCTGCATCCCCACCAAGGACAAATGCTGTGAGCTGAACTCGGAGCTCCACACTCCCCTGCCCAGAGCTGTTCCATGCCAGGCTGGGCCATGCCTCCAGCATCCTGCTCTAGTGCAAGGTGTCCCTTGGGGGGGCAGGTTGGAACTTTAAGGTCCCTCCCAACCTAAACCCTTCCATGCTCCTGCCCTGCCCTTTGGGCTCAGCGTTGGCTTCTCCCTCTCCCCCTTCTCTTGCCAGGAGCCTTTGACAGCTCCTCCATCCCTCTTCCCCACCCCCTCCCCATCCTCCATCCCTCTTCCCCACCCCCTCCCCATCCTCCATCCCTCTTCCCCACCCCCTCCCCATCCTCCATCCCTCTTCTCCCCCCTCCCCATCCTCCATCCCTCTTCTCCCCCCTCCCCATCCTCCATCCCTCTTCCCCACCCCCTCCCCATCCTCCATCCCTCTTCCCCACCCCCTCCCCATCCTCCATCCCTCTTCCCTCCCCTCCCCATCCTCCATCCCTCTTCCCCACCCCCTCCCCATCCTCCATCCCTCTTCCCCACCCCCTCCCCATCCTCCATCCCTCTTCCCCCCCCTCCCCATCCTCCATCCCTCTTCCCCCCGCTCCCCATCCTCCATCCCTCTTCCCCACCCCCTCCCCATCCTCCATCCCTCTTCTCCCCCCTCCCCATCCTCCATCCCTCTTCTCCCCCCTCCCCATCCTCCATCCCTCTTCCCCACCCCCTCCCCATCCTCCATCCCTCTTCCCCACCCCCTCCCCATCCTCCATCCCTCTTCCCCCCCCTCCCCATCCTCCATCCCTCTTCCCCACCCCCTCCCCATCCTCCATCCCTCTTCCCCACCCCCTCCCCATCCTCCATCCCTCTTCCCCACCCCCTCCCCATCCTCCATCCCTCTTCCCCCCCCCCTCCCCATCCTCCATCCCTCTTCCCCACCCCCTCCCCATCCTCCATCCCTCTTCCCCACCCCCTCCCCATCCTCCATCCCTCTTCCCCACCCCCTCCCCAGCAGGCTCTTGAGCCACTGCCACCTGCTGCAGCCTTCCCCAGCTGTTCCCTTGTGCCTGGGACCTCGGGGACAAGAGGGGGACCCTGTGGCAGCTGCGGGGGGAGGGGGAGCTGTGGGTTAATAATAGCAGCTTGGTTGCCTGGCATCGGTGTGTGTGTGTTTGGGGCTGGGGAGGGGGGAGGAAGAGGAGTGCCTGGGGGGGCGGGGGGGTGACATTCTGCCTGCCCACAGGTGTCCCCTGCCGAGAAGAACAGCAGTGAGACCCTCTGCTCCCTCAAGTTCGCCGAGAGGGTTCGCTCCGTGGAGCTGGGACCTGGCGCCAGGAAGGCTGAGTTGGCTTCTTGGCCCAGCCAGGAGCAGCTGGAGGTAGCCAAAGGGTTGCTGGTGCCCTTCCTCTTCTTGCTCACCCCTTCCTCTTCTTCCTCACCTCTTCCTCTTCTTGCTCACCCCTTCTTCTTCTTGCTCACCCCTTCCTCTTCTTCCTCACCTCTTCCTCACCCCTTCCTCATCTTCCTCACCTCTTCCTCTTCTTCCTCACCTCTTCCTCTTCTTGCTCACCCCTTCCTCTTCTTGCTCACCCCTTCCTCTTCTTGCTCACCTCTTACTTTTCTTGCTCACCCCTTCCTCTTCTTGCTCACCTATTCCTCACCCCTTCCTCTTCTTCCTCACCTCTTCCTCTTCTTCCTCACCTCTTCCTCTTCTTCCTCACCCCTTCCTCTTCTTCCTCACCTCTTCCTCTTCTTCCTCACCTCTTCCTCTTCTTGCTCACCTCTTACTTTTCTTGCTCACCTCTTCCTCTTCTTCCTCACCCCTTTCTCTTCTTGTCCACCCTTTCCTCTTCATCCTCACCCCTTCCTCTTCTTGCTCACCCTTTCCTCTTCATCCTCACCCCTTCCTATTCTTCCTCACCTCTTCCTCTTCTTGCTCACCTCTTACTTTTCTTGCTCACCTCTTCCTCTTCTTCCTCACCTCTTCCTCTTCTTGCTCACCCCTTCCTCTTCTTCCTCACCTCTTCCTCTTCTTGCTCACCCCTTCCTCTTCTTGCTCACCCCTTCCTCTTCTTCCTCACCCCTTCCTCTTCTTCCTCACCTCTTCCTCTTCTTGCTCACCTATTCCTCACCCATTCCTCTTCTTGCTCACCCCTTCCTCTTCTTGCTCACCCCTTCCTCTTCTTCCTCACCTCTTCCTCTTCTTCCTCACCTCTTCCTCTTCTTGCTCACCTATTCCTCACCCCTTCCTCTTCTTGCTCACCCCTTCCTCTTCTTCCTCACCTCTTCTTCTTCTTACTCACCCCTTCCTCTTCTTGCTCACCCCTTCCTCTTCTTGTTCACCCCTTCCTCTTCTTCCTCACCCCTGGGCTTTGGCATGGGGCTGACCCTGAGGCTGTGCCACATTTCCTGCCCCCCCTCTAGGGTGACTCTGCAGGGCTCTCAGTGCCCCCCAGCCAGAGCCATGAAGCCCCCCAGGGTCTGGCCTGGACTGACTCTGAGGCTGTGCCACATCCCCTCCCCCTAGGGTAACTCTGCAGGGCCCTCAGTGCCCCTCAGCCGTGACCACGCAGCCCCCAGGGTCTGGCATGGGCTGACCCTGAGGCTGTGCCACATCTCCTCTCTCCAGAGCCCTCAGTGCCCCCCAGCCAGAGCCATGCAGCCCCCAGCCCCCTGGGCTCTGGCATGGGCTGACCCTGAGGCTGTGCCACATCTCCTCTCTCCAGGGCCCTCAGTGCCCCCCAGCCAGAGCCATGCAGCCCCCAGCCCCCTGGGCTCTGGCATGGGCTGACCCTGAGGCTGTGCCACATCTCCTCTCTCCAGAGCCCTCTGTGCCCCCCAGCCAGAGCCATGCAGCACCCAGCCCCCGGGGCTGTGGCATGGGCTGACCCTGAGGCTGTGCCACATCTCCTCTCTCCAGAGCCCTCAGTGCCCCCCAGCCAGGGTTATGCAGCCCCCAGGGTGTGGCATGGGCTGACCCTGAGGCTGTGCCACATCTCCTCTCTCCAGAGCCCTCTGTGCCCCCCAGCCAGGGTTATGCAGCCCCCAGGGTCTGGCCTGGCCTGACCCTGAGGCTATGCCACATCTCCTCTCTCCAGGGCCCTCAGTGCCCCCCAGCCAGAGCCATGCAGCCCCCAGGGTCTGGCATGAACTGACCCTGAGGCTGTGCCACATCTCTTGCCCCCCCCCTAGGGTAACTCTGCAGGGCCCTCAGTGCCCCCTAGCTGTGGCCAAGCAGCCCCCAGGGTCTGGCATGGGCTGACCTTGAGGCTGTGCCACGTCTCCTGTCTCTAGGGACCTCAGTGCCCCCTAGCCAGGGCCATGCAGCCCCCAGGGTCTGGCATGGACTGACCCTGAGGCTGTGCCACATCTCTGCTCCCCTCTAGGGTAACTCTGCAGGGCCCTGGGCTCTGGCATGGGGCTGACCCTGAGGCTGTGCCACATCTCTTGCCCCCCCTCTAGGGTGACTCTGCAGGGCCCTCAGTGCCCCCCAGCCGTGGCCACGCAGCCCCCAGCCCAGGGCAGCTCTCCAGCCGCTCTGCCTCCATCCGCAGGAGGCTCCAGACCTCAGGTGGGTACTGGGGCACCATGCCCTGGCTCTGCTGCCCACAGCTCGGGGGGGTAGGGGGGGGTCCTCCACTGGGGAGCTGGCTGAGTTGTCACCAGCTCGTTAACTGATGCCTAATTAGCCCTGGGGTGCTGGCTGAGTGCTGCCCCCCCCAGCGAGGGCACCTGGAGTGTGGGGGAGGTGATGCCAGGGGGCATGGGCAGTGCCCACCCCCCCGCCCCAAGGCTGAAGCTCTCTTCCCCTTTGCTTTCAGCCTGAAGGAGTGGAGGGGGGGGGGGGCAGCCGTGGCTGCCAGGTGAGTGCCCGCGGCCGGGAGCCGGTGGAGGGCTCTGCTTTGGCCAGGGCAAAGGTGCCAGGCGGGGGCGCTGGCAGGGCTGCTTTGGGGACTGCTCGCGGTGCCAGCTCGCTGAAATGCCACCTGCTGGGGCTGGGGGCAGCGTTGGTGGTGCCCTTTCCTCTAGCTCTTGGCTGACCCACTCGTGTCTCCTTCCCACCTCAGGGAAGCTGAGGCCGGTGCCCGTGTGACGAGTGCCAGCCCTGGCACTAAAGCTGCTGCAGGACCCAGCCCCCTGGGGGTGCTCCGGAGTGCCAGCTGCTGGCAGACACAAAAGGCTGCTTCTGTGCCAGCCCTGGCACCAAAGCTGCTGCAGGACCCTGGCACTAAAGCTGCTGCAGGACCCAACCCCCTGGGGGGTGCTACCGAGTGCCAGCTGCTGGCAGACACAAAAGGCTGCTTCTGTGCCAGCCCTGGCACCAAAGCTGCTGGAGGACCCTGGCACCAAAGCTGCTGCAGGACCCAGCCCCCTGGGGGTGCTCCGGAGTGCCAGCTGCTGGCAGACACAAAAGGCTGCTCCTGTGCCAGCCCTGGCACTAAACCCACTGCAGGACCCAGCCCCCTGGGGGTGCTCCGGAGTGCCAGCTGCTGGCAGACACAAAAGGCTGCTTCTGTGCCAGCCCTGGCACCAAAGCTGCTGCAGGACCCTGGCACTAAAGCTGCTGCAGGACCCAGCCCCCTGGGGGTGCTCCGGAGTGCCAGCTGCTGGCAGACACAAAAGGCTGCTTCTGTGCCAGCCCTGGCACCAAAGCTGCTGCAGGACCCTGGCACTAAAGCTGCTGCAGGACCCAACCCCCTGGGGGGTGCTACCGAGTGCCAGCTGCTGGCAGACACAAAAGGCTGCTTCTGTGCCAGCCCTGGCACCAAAGCTGCTGGAGGACCCTGGCACCAAAGCTGCTGCAGGACCCAGCCCCCTGGGGGTGCTCCGGAGTGCCAGCTGCTGGCAGACACAAAAGGCTGCTCCTGTGCCAGCCCTGGCACTAAACCCACTGCAGGACCCAGCCCCCTGGGGGTGCTCCGGAGTGCCAGCTGCTGGCAGACACAAAAGGCTGCTTCTGTGCCAGCCCTGGCACCAAAGCTGCTGCAGGACCCTGGCACTAAAGCTGCTGCAGGACCCAGCCCCCTGGGGGTGCTCCGGAGTGCCAGCTGCTGGCAGACACAAAAGGCTGCTTCTGTGCCAGCCCTGGCACTAAACCCCCTGCAGGACCCAGCCCCCTGGGGGTGCTCCGGAGTGCCAGCTGCTGGCAGACACAAAAGGCTGCTTCTGTGCCAGCCCTGGCACTAAACCCCCTGCAGGACCCAGCCCCCTGGGGGTGCTCCGGAGTGCCAGCTGCTGGGAGACACAAAAGGCTGCTTCTGTGCCAGCCCTGGCACCAAAGCTGCTGCAGGACCCTGGCACTAAAGCTGCTGCAGGACCCAGCCCCCTGGGGGTGCTCCGGAGTGCCAGCTGCTGGCAGACACAAAAGGCTGCTTCTGTGCCAGCCCTGGCACTAAAGCTGCTGCAGGACCCTGGCACTAAAGCTGCTGCAGGACCCTGGCACTAAAGCTGCTGAGGACCCAGCCCCCTGGGGGTGCTGCGGAGTGCCAGCTGCTGGCAGACACAAAAGGCTGCTTCTGTGCCAGCCCTGGCACTAAAGCTGCTGCAGGACCCAGCCCCCTGGGGGTGCTCTGGAATGCCAGCTGCTGGGAGACACAAAAGGCTGCTCCTGTGCCAGCCCTGGCACCAAAGCTGCTGCAGGACCCAGCCCCCTGGGGGGTGCTCCGGAGTGCCAGCTGCTGGCAGACACAGAAGGCTGCTTCTGTGCCAGCCTTGGCACTAAACCCCCTGCAGGACCCAGCCCCCTGGGGGGTGCTCCGGAGTGCCAGCTGCTGGCACTAAAGCTGCTGCAGGGCCCAGCCCCCTGGGGGGTGCTCCGGAGTGCCAGCTGCTGGGAGACACAAAAGGCTGCTCCTGTGCCAGCCCCCCCCCCAATTCAGCCCCCAGGAGCTGGCAGCAGAGGGTGCCAGGCACCTCTCACCCATGAGCCTGGGGTCTCCCAGCAGCCAGGCGACCACCTCGGGGGTGGAGGGGCACAGCAGTTGGTGGGCAGGGAGTTGCCCCCCCACACACTTTGCTCAGCTCTGGCACTTGGGGGGGGGGGGTGGCTCTGGGCAGCTGCTTTTAAGCCAGAGCGAGGAGTGAGGAGAGGAGCAGCAGAGGAGGAGCTCAGAGCCAGCTGAACCCAGCTCTGCTTTCCCTCCCCCTGCCCAGGCCATAGGTGCCAACCTGGCAGCAGCACCCACCCCTGGCTTTGCCAACAGCTCCTCCTCCTCCTCCACTCCAACCTGCCCCCAACCCCCCCTGGCAGGCTCCCGAAGCCTCCTTGCGTGAGGGCACCTCGGTGCCATGCATGAACCCAGCTGCCCCTTTGCCTTGGCTGCCCTGGCACAGAGGCAGGGCAAAAAGGGGATGTGCCAGGGCTGCCCGCGCAGGGTGGCACCAGGGTGGGCACGGAAGCTTTGCCCAGAGAGGTCACGGTGCGTGGGCAGGCTGGAGGGGGCTTCCCAGAGCCTCTTCTGGGCTGCTCTTGGGAGGGGAGGGAGAGAAACCAGCCCCGGACAGACGAAGCCAACTGCCGAGCCCCTGCCGGCGCCTGGGGGGGAGGGGCAGGGGGTGGCACTGCCCGCCGCGGGGTGGGCATCCTCTGCCTTTTGCACTGATGCTCCTCCCTTCCTCCCTCCCTCTCCTCCTCCCCTCCCTCTCTCCCTCCTTCCCTCCTCCTCTCCTCCCTCTCTCTCTCCTTCCCTCCTCCCCTTCCTCCCTCCTCCTCTCTCTCCCTCCCTCCTCCCTTTCCCTCCTTACTCCCCCCCTCCTCCCTCCTCTCCTTCCTTCCTCCCTTCTCCTTCCTTTCCTTCCTCCCTCCCCCCTCCTCCCCTTCCTCCCTCCCTCCCCCCTCCTCCCCTTCCTCCCTCCCTCCCCCCTCCTCCCCTTCCTCCCTCCCTCCCCCCTCCTCCCCTTCCTCCCTCCCTCCCCCCTCCTCCCCTTCCTCCCTCCCTCCTCCTCCCCTTCCTCCCTCCCCTCTCCTCCCCTTCCTCCCTCCTCCCCTCCCTCCCTCCCCTCTCCTCCCCTCCCTCCCCCCCTTCCCCCCGTCTCCCTCCTCCTCCCCCTCCTCCCTCCCTCCTCCTCCCCTTCCTCCCTCCCCTCTCCTCCCCTTCCTCCCTCCCTCCTCCTCCCCTTCCTCCCTCCCTCCTTCTCCCCTTCCTCCCTCCCTCCTCCTCCCCCTCCTCCCTCCCTCCTCCTCCCCCTCCTTCCTCCCTCCTCCTCCCCTTCCTCCCCCCCTTCCCCTTCCTCCCTCCCTCCTCCCCTTCCTCCCTCCCTCCTCCTCCCCTTCCTCCCTCCCTCCTTCTCCCCTTCCTCCCTCCCTCCGCCCCCTCCGTCCTCCTTCCTCCTCCCCCCCTGCCCCGTCCTCCCCCCTTCGCCCCTTCCCGTCCTCCCGCCCCCTTCCTCCCTCCCTCAAACCAAGACAGCAAACGGGAAGGGGGAAAACAAAAGGGGGGGGGGGGGGGGGAGTGGGAACTGAGCTCTTTTTTTTCTAGGCCAGAGGAGATGTTTCTATGTATTTTAATAACTAACAACCTCCCCCCCCCCTCCCCACCCCCTCCCTCCCCCAGCCCCTTCCCACCCCCCAAAAAAGAAGGGCAGAAGAAATCCTGGTTTGGAACAAAGCTTATTTTGAAATAAACTGCTCAAAGCAGCCTCCTGTGCTGGCCTCTGCTGCCCACCTTGGGGGGGGGGGTGGTGCCCACCTTGGGGGGGGGGTGGTGCCCACTGGGGGGGGTGGGTAGTGCCCTCCTCTCACTGCTCATCGTGGGTGGAGGAAGGGATTGATGGAGGGGGGACTGGTGCCAAGCTGGTGCTGCCAGCTCCCTCCCTCCCTCCTCTAGTGTGCAGCTCTCAGGGGCTTGGGTTCAGCCCTGGGGCTTGTAGCATCTTACTCTGGCACTGCCAAGCTCCCTCCCTCCTCTAGTTCACAGCTCTCAGTGGCTTGCAGCATCTTATTCTGCCACCCTGGCACTGCCAAGCTCCTTCCCTCCTCTAGTTCACAGCTCTCAGGGGCTTGGGTGCAGCCCTGGGGCTTGTAGCATCTTACTCTGCCACCCTGGCACTGCCAAGCTCCTTCCCTCCTCTAGTTTACAGCTTTCAGGGGCTTGGGTTCAGCCCTGGGGCTTGTAGCATCTTACTCTGCCAACCTGGCACTGCCAAGCTCTCTCCCTCCTCTAGTTTACAGCTCTCAGTGGCTTGCAGCATCTTATTCTGCCACCCTGGCACTGCCAAGCTCCTTCCCTCCTCTAGTTTACAGCTTTCAGGGGCTTGGGTTCAGCCCTGGGGCTTGTAGCATCTTACTCTGCCAACCTGGCACTGCCAAGCTCTCTCCCTCCTCTAGTTTACAGCTCTCAGGAGCTTTGGTTCAGCCCTGGGGCTTGTAGCATCTTGGGCAGCCTGCCACCCTGGCACTGCCAGCTGGCACTGCCAAGCTCCCTCCCTCCTCTAGTTTACAGCTCTCAGGGGCTTGGGTTCAGCCCTGGGGCTTGCAGCATCTTACTCTGCCACCCTGGCACTGCCAAGCTCCTTCCCTCCTCTAGTTTACAGCTCTCAGGAGCTTGGGTTCAGCCCTGGGGCTTGTAGCATCTTACTCTGGCACTGCCAAGCTCCTTCCCTCCTCTAGTTTACAGCTCTCAGGAGCTTGGGTTCAGCCCTGGGGCTTGTAGCATCTTACTCTGGCACTGCCAAGCTCCTTCCCTCCTCTAGTTTACAGCTCTCAGGGGCTTGTAGCATCTTACTCTGCCACCCTGGCACTGTTAAGCTCCTTCCCTCCTCTAGTTTACAGCTCTCAGGGGCTTGTAGCATCTTACTCTGCCACCCTGGCACTGCCAAGCTCCTTCCCTCCTCTAGTTCACAGCTCTCAGGGGCTTGGGTTCAGCCCTGGGGCTTGTGGCATCTTACTCTGCCAAGCTGGCACTTCCAGCTCCCTCCCTACTCTAGTTTACAGGTCTGAGGTAGCCCTGGGGCTTGTAGCACCTTGGGCAGCCTGCCAACCTGGCACTGCCAGCTGCCACTGCCAAGCTCCCTCCCTCCTCTAGTTTACAGCTCTCAGGGGCTTGGGTGCAGTTATCAAAGTGAAGTTATCAATTCCAAGGTCTCCTCCAGGCCTTCTCCTCTCCAGGCTCCCAACTCTCTCAGCCTGTGCTCAGAGCAGAGCTGCTGCAGCCCTCTCAGCATCTTGGTGGCCTCCTCTGGGCTGGCTCCAACACTTCCATGTCCTGCTTGTGCTGGGGGCTCCAGAGCTGCCCCCAGGGCTGCAGGTGGGGTGTGAGGAGAGCAGAGCCAAGGGGCAGAATCCCCTCCCTTGCCCTGTGCCCACACTGCTCTGGCTGCAGCCCAGCACAGGCTTGTGTCTGGGCTGCACTCACACTGCAGGCTCATGTTGAGCTTTGCATCAGCCCAGACCCCCAGGTCCTGTTCCTCAGAGCTGCTCTCAGCTCCTGGTGAGCTTTTCCTCACCCCACACCCCCAGGTCCTGCTCCTCAGAGCTGCTCTCAGCTCCTGTTGAGCTTTTCCTCACCCCACACCCCCAGGTCCTATTCCTCAGAGCTGCTCTCAGCTCCTGTTGAGCTTTTCCTCACCCCACACCCCCAGGTCCTGTTCCTCAGAGCTGCTCTCAGCCATTCCCCACCCAGCCTGGAGCTGTGCCTGGGATTGCTCCCACCCAGCTGCAGGACCTTCCACTTGGCCTTGTTGAATGCCATGAGCTTGGCCTGGGCACAGCTCTGCAGCCTGCCCAGCTCCCTCTGCATGGATCCCTGCCCTCTAGCAAGTCCCCTGTGCCACACAGCTTGGTGCCAGCTGCAGCCTTGCTTGCTCTGCCCATGGCACTGACAAAGATGTTCCCCAGCACTGACCCCTGAGGGACCCCACTTGGCCCTGGGCTGCAGGTGGCCACTGTGCCCTTGACCACCACTCTCTGCTTGCCACCTTCCAGCCCCTTCCTTACCCACCCAGTCTGTGTGTTTCCACTTGGGTGACCAGGATGTCCTGTGGGACAGAACCTCAGGGTCCAGAGGCTCTGTTTTGCCCCTGGCTGCTCCCAGCCAAGCTTGCAGAGAGTCAGGCACTGAAGACAACCCTTTAAAAAACAACAGTTCCAAATCTTTTAATCAAATCCATGATAAGTTACAGAGATCCTGGAGAGCTGAAGGCTTCCCCTGCAGAAAAATCAAGAGACAGGCAGAGAGGGAAAAGAAGAAGCACCAAGAAGGGACAGAAAAGCTCTGACAGACATTTATTGGGGGGGGGGGGAGGGGGAACAGAGAAGAGGAAAAACCAAAACCAAACCACAAAGCAACAACAAACCTCTTAAGGGGTGAGCCAGAGGCTGCAGAATGAGGTCAGGCCACGTCCTTCTGGTCCTCCTCCCTCCCAAAGCCTTACCCCTACCCCCAAGGAGGACTCAAGTCCTGCTGAAGTGATGTGTTCTAACAGCTCCATGGAGACCTGGGATGGTTTGGGGCCAGCACTGGTGTGAGCCTAGCACAAGACCTCAGCTCCCAGCAGCACTCTTGAAGGGCTTCACCACCTCTGCTCCCAGTGCTGCCAGTAGGGATTTAAGGGATGCCAAGATCTGGGTGCTTGAGCCTGCAGCAGGCACAGGTGGATGGGGCCAAGATCTGGCAGCTGAAATCTCTTTGACTCAGGCAAGTCCTGCTCAAGTGATGCATTTGCATAGCTCCATGCAGAGCTCAGCTCCCAGCAACACTCTTGAAGGGCCTCACCACCTCTGCTCCCAATGCTGCCAGCAGGGACTTAAGGGATGCCAAGATCTGGGTGCTTGAGCCTGCAGCAGGCACAGGTGGAGCCAGCCCAGGTGGATGGTGCCAAGATCTGGCAGCTGAAGTCTCTTTGACTCAGACAAGTCCTGCTCAAGTGATGTGTTCTAACAGCTCCATGCAGAGCTCAGCTCCCAGCAGCACTCTTGAAGGGCTTCACCTTCTCTGCTCCCAGTGCTGCCAGCAGGGACTTAAGGGATGCCAAGATCTGGGTGCTTGAGCCTGCAGCAGGCACAGGTGGAGCCAACCCAGGTGGATGGTGCCACAGGGCAGCTGAAATCTCTTTGACTCAGACAAGTCCTGCTCAAGTGATGTGTTCTAACAGCTCCATGCAGTGCTCAGCTTCCAGCAGCACTCTTGAAGGGCTTCACCACCTCTGGACCCAACATTGCCAGCAGGGACTTAAGGGATGCCAAGATCTGGGTGCTTGAGCCTGCAGCAGGCGCAGGTGGATGGGGCCAAGATCTGGCAGCTGAAATCTGACTCAGACAAGTCCTGCTCAAGTGATGTGTTCTAACAGCTCCATGCAGAGCTCAGCTCCCAGCAGCACTCTTGAAGGGCTTCACCTTCTCTGCTCCCAACATGGCCAGCAGGAGATGCAGCTTTGGATGCCAGCAGTCTGCCAGCACTTTGGAGGTGCCAAGATCTGGGTCCTTGAGCCTGCAGCAGGCACAGGTGGATGGTGCCAAGATCTGACAGCTGAAATCTCTTTGACTCAGGCAAGTCCTGCTCAAGTGATGTGTTCTAACAGCTCCATGCAGAGCTCAGCTCCCAGCAGCACTCTTGAAGACCTTCACCACCTCTGCTCCCAATGCTGCCAGCAGGGACTTAAGGGATGCCAAGATCTGGGTCCTTGATCCTGCAGCAGGCACAGGTGGATGGGGCCAAGATCTGGCAGCTGAAATCTCTCTGACTCAGACAAGTCCTGCTCAAGTGATGTGTTCTAACAGCTCCATGCAGAGCTCAGCTCCCAGCAACACTCTTGAAGGCCTTCACCTTCTCTGCTCCCAATGCTGCCAGCAGGGACTTAAGGGATGCCAAGATCTGGGTGCTTGAGCCTGCAGCAGGCACAGGTGGAGCCAGCCCAGGTGGATGGTGCCAAGATCTGGCAGCTGAAGTCTCTTTGACTCAGACAAGTCCTGCTCAAGTGATGTGTTCTAACAGCTCCATGCAGAGCTCAGCTCCCAGCAGCACTCTTGAAGACCTTCACCACCTCTGCTCCCAATGCTGCCAGCAGGGACTTAAGGGATGCCAAGATCTGGGTCCTTGATCCTGCAGCAGGCACAGGTGGATGGGGCCAAGATCTGGCAGCTGAAATCTCTCTGACTCAGACAAGTCCTGCTCAAGTGATGTGTTCTAACAGCTCCATGCAGAGCTCAGCTCCCAGCAACACTCTTGAAGGCCTTCACCTTCTCTGCTCCCAATGCTGCCAGCAGGGACTTAAGGGATGCCAAGATCTGGGTGCTTGAGCCTGCAGCAGGCACAGGTGGAGCCAGCCCAGGTGGATGGTGCCAAGATCTGGCAGCTGAAGTCTCTTTGACTCAGACAAGTCCTGCTCAAGTGATGTGTTCTAACAGCTCCATGCAGAGCTCAGCTCCCAGCAGCACTCTTGAAGGGCTTCACCTTCTCTGCTCCCAGTGCTGCCAGCAGGGACTTAAGGGATGCCAAGATCTGGGTCTGCAGCAGGCACAGGTGGAGCCAACCCAGGTGGATGGTGCCAGAGGGCAGCTGAAATCTCTTTGACTCAGACAAGTCCTGCCCAAATGATGTGTTCTAACAGCTCCATGCAGTGCTCAGCTTCCAGCAGCACTCTTGAAGGGCTTCACCACCTCTGGACCCAACATTGCCAGCAGGGACTTAAGGGATGCCAAGATCTGGGTCCTTGAGCCTGCAGCAGGCACAGGTGGATGGGGCCAAGATCTGGCAGCTGAAATCTGACTCAGACAAGTCCTGCTCAAGTGATGTGTTCTAACAGCTCCATGCAGTGCTCAGCTCCCAGCAACACTCCTGAAGGGCTTCACCTTCTCTGCTCCCAGTGCTGCCAGCAGGGATTTAAGGGATGCCAAGACCTGGGTCTGCAGCAGGCACAGGTGGAGCCAGCCCAGGTGGATGGTGCCAAGATCTGGCAGCTGAAGTCTCTGACTCAGGCAAGTCCTGCTCAAGTGATGTGTTCTAACAGCTCCATGCAGAGCTCAGCTCCCAGCAACACTCCTGAAGGGCTTCACCACCTCTGCTCCCAGTGCTGCCAGCAGGGACTTAAGGGATGCCAAGATCTGGGTCCTTGAGCCTGCAGCAGGCACAGGTGGAGCCAACCCAGGTGGATGGTGCCAGAGGGCAGCTGAAATCTCTTTGACTCAGGCAAGTCCTGCTCAAGTGATGTGTTCTAACAGCTCCATGCAGAGCTCAGCTCCCAGCAGCACTCTTGAAGGGCTTCACCTTCTCTGCTCCCAGTGCTGCCAGCAGGGACTTAAGGGATGCCAAGATCTGGGTCTGCAGCAGGCACAGGTGGAGCCAACCCAGGTGGATGGTGCCAGAGGGCAGCTGAAATCTCTTTGACTCAGACAAGTCCTGCCCAAATGATGTGTTCTAACAGCTCCATGCAGTGCTCAGCTTCCAGCAGCACTCTTGAAGGGCTTCACCACCTCTGGACCCAACATTGCCAGCAGGGACTTAAGGGATGCCAAGATCTGGGTCCTTGAGCCTGCAGCAGGCACAGGTGGATGGGGCCAAGATCTGGCAGCTGAAATCTGACTCAGACAAGTCCTGCTCAAGTGATGTGTTCTAACAGCTCCATGCAGTGCTCAGCTCCCAGCAACACTCCTGAAGGGCTTCACCTTCTCTGCTCCCAGTGCTGCCAGCAGGGATTTAAGGGATGCCAAGACCTGGGTCTGCAGCAGGCACAGGTGGAGCCAGCCCAGGTGGATGGTGCCAAGATCTGGCAGCTGAAGTCTCTGACTCAGGCAAGTCCTGCTCAAGTGATGTGTTCTAACAGCTCCATGCAGAGCTCAGCTCCCAGCAACACTCCTGAAGGGCTTCACCACCTCTGCTCCCAGTGCTGCCAGCAGGGACTTAAGGGATGCCAAGATCTGGGTCCTTGAGCCTGCAGCAGGCACAGGTGGAGCCAACCCAGGGGGATGGTGCCAGAGGGCAGCTGCAATCTCTTCTCTGAGTAGGCAAAAAAGGGCATCCCACAGCAGGCTTTTGTGGGGTGGGCACTGCAGCCCCCAGCAGGCTGCAGAGAGCAGGGCCAGGCGGTGCCAGCCCGCAGAGCCAAGCCAGGAGAAGCGAGGAGGGGCACAGGGGAGGTGAAGGAGGGGCAGGGAAGGGGCACAGCAGGCACAGAGCCCTCCCACCAGGGAAAGGCCAGCAGACAGAGAGCAGCAGCTCAAACGCAGCTGCTTCCTTAGAGGGGCTGGCACAGCCCCCAGCCCCCAGCCTCTAAGGCAGCGGAGCTGGGCAGGTGCCAGGCAGGTTCCACCTCCCTGCTGTGCTGCTGGAGGAGGGTGAGAGGGGCAGATGGACACGCAGAGAGGTGAGATCCAGGCAGAGCAAGCAGAGAGGAGGCAGCTTGGCCAGCTCTGCTTGCAGGGCAGGAGGTGGCAGCTGTCACTCCAGGACAGCCATGAGGAGGTGCAGCTCCTGGAAGGCACTACCGTGGCGGCCGCTGAGCCCAGACTTGTTCTTGACGATGTTGCTGATGTTCTTCAGCTGCTTGTAGCAGAGCCTGCACTTGTGGAGCCTGCCAAGGAAGCAGGCAAGCCTCAGCTGGCTCCTGCGATGCCAACTCAAAGCAGGAGAGGAGAGGAAAGGCAGGGGAAGAGCAAAGGGATTGGGATCGTTTCCCCCCCAGGGCGAGCGGTGGAGTTCCCTAACACAGGGTGGGCACTTCTCAGAGCCAGCTTGGGAGGGACCTGGGCCAGCTCAGTGCCAACTCCACCAAGGGATCACAGGCTCAAAGGGTTGGGAGGGAACCAAGGAGATCATCCAGTCCAACCTCCCTGCCAGAGCAGGACAATACTAACACAGGGCACACAGGAGCACATCCAGACAGGGCTGGAGAGGCTCCAGAGACTCCACAGCCTCTCTGGGCAGCCTGTGCCAGGCTCTGGGACCCTTAGAGTCAAGCTCAGGGCACACAGGAGCACATCCAGACAGGGCTGGAGAGGCTCCAGAGACTCCACAGCCTCTCTGGGCAGCCTGTGCCAGGCTCTGGGACCCTTAGAGTCAAGCTCAGGGCACACAGGAACACATCCAGGAAGGGCTGGAAAGGCTCCAGAGACTCCACAGCCTCTCTGGGCAGCCTGTGCCAGGCTCTGGGACCCTTAGAGTCAAGCTCAGGGCACACAGGAACACATCCAGGCAGGGCTGGAAAGGCTCCAGGGAAGGAGACTCCACAGCCTCTCTGGGCAGCCTGTGTCAGGCTCTGGGACCCTTCCAGCCAAGAAGTTGCCCTTGTGCTGAGCTGAGCCTCCTGTGCTGCAGCTTCCATCCACTGCTGCTTGGCCTAGCCCAGGGAGCAGTGAGCAGAGCCTGTCCCCCCCTCCTGCCCCCAGCCCTCAGAGAGTTGCAGACATTGATCCAATCCCCTCTCAGCCTTCTCTTCTCCAGCCTAAGCAGCCCCAGGGCCCTCAGCCTCTCCTCCCCAGGCACTGCTCCAGGCCCCTCAGCATCCTCACAGCCTCCCCTGGACCCTCTCCAGCAGTTCCTGTCCCTCTGCACCTGGGGAGCCCCAAACTGAAGGCAGTGCTCAAGAGGAGCTCTCAGCAGGGCAGAGGGGCAGGAGAAGCTCCCTGGCTCTGCTGGGCACACTCTGCTGAGTGCCCCCCAGGCCCCCATTGGCCTCTTGGCCCCCAGGGCACATTGCTGTGCCAGGGATGCTCTGCCCCAGCACCCCCAGGGCCCTCTCCTTGGGGCTGCTCTCCAGCAGTCACCTCCCAGCCTCTGCTGCTGCAGTTTGCTCTTCCTCCCCAGGTGCAGGACTCTGCACTTGGCCTTGGTTTAGGTATGACTAAAAAGACAAAAGGGACTGGCAGGAGAGCAGCCCTGAGCAGAGGCACTTGGGGGTGCTGCTGGAGGAGAAGCTCAGCAGGAGCCAGCAGTGTGCACTTGCAGCCCAGAGAGCCAAGCAGAGCCTGGGCTGCAGCAGCAGCAGTGTGGGCAGCAGGGCCAGGGAGGGGATTCTGCCCCTCTGCTCTGCTCTGCTGAGAGCCCACCTGGAGTCCTGCATCCAGTGCTGGAGCCCCTGGCACAAGAGGGCTGTGGAGATGCTGCAGAGTGTCCAGAGCAGGGCCAGGAGGATGCTGAGAGGCTGCAGCAGCTCTGCTGTGAGCACAGACTGAAAGAGTTGGGGCTGTGCAGGCTGCAGCAGAGGAGGCTCCCAGGGGACCTTCTGGTGGCCTTGCAGCATCTGCAGGGGGCTCCAAAAAAGCTGGGGAGGGACTTTGGAGGCTGTGAGGGAGTGGCAGGAGTGGGGGGGCTGGAGCAAAGCTGGAGGTGGGGAGAGTGAGGCTGGAGGGGAGGAGGAAGTTGCTGAGCAGGAGAGTGGTGAGAGGCTGGAATGGGTTGCCCAGGGAGGGGGTTGAGGCCCCATGGCTGGAGGTGTTTGAGGCCAGGCTGGCTGAGGCTGTGTGCAGCCTGCTCTAGGGTAGGGTGTCCCTGGGCATGGCAGGGGTTGGCACTGCCTGCTCCTTCTGCTCCCTTCCAGCCCTGCCTGGTTCTGTGCTTCTATGACTTGCTGAACACTGTGATCATGTCTTTGCCTCCTGCTTCCTCAAGTGTCCTCATCCCCAGATTGCTTCTCACAAGGGACAATTGAAGGAGATAAAGGTGATGGAGTGGCAGAGGTTGCCTAGGGGGAGGATGTGGAGATGAGGAAGGAATTGTTGGCAGTGAGGGTGAGGAGAGCCTGGCACAGGCTGCCCAGGGAGGTTGTGGAGCACAGAGACACAGTGAGGGTGGGGAGAGCCTGGCACAGGTTGCCCAGGGAGGTTGTGGAGCACAGAGACACAGTGAGGGTGGGCAGAGCCTGGCACAGGTTGCTCAGGGAGGTTGTGGAGCACAGAATCACCCAATGTGATCTTTGATCACATTGGGTGATTCTGTGCTCCACAACCTCCCTGGAGGAGTTCAAGTCCAGGTTGGACTTGTCTCAGAGGGGCAGCCCTTGGGCGGGTTCTGTCCCTCAGAGCAGGAGCAGCCTGCCCTAGTTGGAAGTGTCTCTGCTGCTCTGCAGGTGACCTTGGAGGGTTCCTTTCCAAGCCAAAGCAAGCTGGGAAGCTGGTTTTGATTTGCAGGCTAAAAGGCAAAGGCAGGGGGGAGAGGATGGCAAAGAGCCAAGCTCAGCCCAGGGTGAGAAAGGAGGAGGAAGAGGAGGAAGAGCCTCTCACCTTTCCTCTCTGGAGATGTCCACTCCAACTGAAGGGGGTGCAGCAAGGATGTCTGTGATCAGGGGCAGGAACCTCTGCAGGATGAGCTTCAGGGAGGTGCAACCTGTCTGGACATAGCTGAAAGACAGGAGATGGGGGCACAGTGGAGTCATGGGCAGGGCTGGGTGCTAGGCTGGCACTGAGTGCCATGGTGTGGTTGGTTGGGCAGGGCGCTAGGTTGGCACCGAGTGCCATGGTGTGGTTGTTTGGGCAGGGCTGGGTGCTAGGTTGGCCCTGAGTGCCATGGTGTGGTTGGTTGGGCAGGGCTGGGTGCTAGGTTGGCACTGAGTGCCATGGTGTGGTTGTTTGGGCAGGGCTGGGTGCTAGGTTGGCACTGAGTGCCATGGTGTGGTTGGTTGGGCAGGGCTGGGTGCTAGGTTGGCCCTGAGTGCCATGGTGTGGTTGTTTGGGCAGGGCTGGGTGCTAGGTTGGCACTGAGTGCCATGCTCTGGTTGGTTGGGCAGGGCTGGGTGCTAGGTTGGCACTGAGTGCCATGGTGTGGTTGTTTGGCATGGACTGGGTGCTAGGTTGGCACTGAGTGCCATGGTGTGGTTCGTTGGGCAGGGCTGGGTGCTAGGTTGGCACTGAGTGCCATGGTGTGGTTGGTTGGGCAGGGCTGGGTGCTAGGTTGGCACGGAGTGCCATGGTGTGGTTGTTTGGCATGGACTGGGTGCTAGGTTGGCACTGAGTGCCATGGTGTGGTTGTTTGGGCAGGGCTGGGTGCTAGGTTGGCACTGAGTGCCATGGTGTGGTTGGTTGGGCAGGGCTGGGTGCTAGGTTGGCACTGAGTGCCATGGTGTGGTTGGTTGGGCAGGGCTGGGTGCTAGGTTGGCACTGAGTGCCATGGTGTGGTTGGTTGGGCAGGGCTGGGTGCTAGGTTGGCACTGAGTGCCATGGTGTGGTTGGTTGGGCAGGGCTGGGTGCTAGGTTGGCAGTGAGTGCCATGGTGTGGTTGTTTGGTCAGGACTGGGTGCTAGGTTGGCACTGAGTGCCATGGTGTGGTTGGTTGGGCAGGGCTGGGTGCTAGGTTGGCACTGAGTGCCATGGTGTGGTTGGTTGGGCAGGGCTGGGTGCTAGGTTGTCACTGAGTGCCATGGTGTGGTTGGTTGGGCAGGGCTGGGTGCTAGGTTGGCACTGAGTGCCATGGGCTGGTTGTTTGGCATGGACTGGGTGATAGGTTGGCACTGGCTGAGCTTGGAGCTCTCTTCCCCCCTCTCTGCCCCTCTGTTTCTCTGGCTCCTGGCTGCCAGAGCTGCCTGCAGAGCATCACCCCCAGGCCACACCTCAGCACCCCTGCTCCTCCTGCCCACCCCCTGGCAACGATCAACTCCACTGCTCTTTTCCAGGTGTTCCAGCACCACCTGCTGGGATCTTTCCAGCTACAAAAGGCCCAGTGGGAATCTCCCAGGAGTATCTCCCACCTTGTCCCCCCCACACCCAGCATGATCTCGTTTTGGGGGTGTCTCACCTCTCATATTTGCTCTGGAGGAGCTTTTCTATCTGTGGCAGGATGATAGTGCACAGATCCAGCTTCCAGAGGGACCTGCAAAGGGAGAGAGGCAGATTCAGAGCCTGCAGGCTGAGGCTTGACAAGGCTGAGCCCACCCAAATGATGCTTTCTGGCCACAAAACCTCCCCCCAGGTGCAGGCAGCAGCTCTCAAGGTGTAGAGAACAGCTGAGGGAGCTGGGGGTGTGCAGTGTGGAGCAGAGGAGGCTGAGGGAGAGCTCATTGCTCTGTGCAGCTGCCTGAGAGGAGGCTGCAGCCAGCTGGGGCTGGGCTCTGCCCACATGCACCAAGCACCAGGACAAAGGGAAGCAGCCTCAGGCTGTGCCAGGGGAGGTTCAGCTTGGAGATGCTGTGGGCAGCAGGAGCAGGGCAGGGATTGTGCCCCTGGAGTGGGCACTGGGGAGGTCACAGCTTGGATCCTGGGGTCAGTTTTGGGTCCCTCAGTCCCAGAAGGACATTGAGGAGCTGGGGCAGGGCCAGAGAAGGGCAGGAAAGGTGGGGAAGGGTCTGGGGAGGAGCAGCTGAGGGAGCTGGGGGTGTGCAGTGTGGAGCAGAGGAGGGTGAGGGAGAGCTCATTGCTCTGTGCAGCTGCCTGAGAGGAGGCTGCAGCCAGCTGGGGCTGGGCTCTGCTGCCTGGGCTCAGGGGATAGGAGGAGAGGACCTGGGCTGGAATTGTGCCAGGGGAGGCTCAGGTTGGAGAGGAGGAGAAATTCCTTTGGTGCCAGAGTGGTCAGGGCTTGGCAGAGGCTGCCCAAGGGAGGTGGTGCAGTGCCCATGGCTGGAGGTGTTCCAGAACCCTGTGCCCATGGCACTTGGGGCCAGGGTTTGATGCCCATGGTGGGGTTGGGTTGCTGCTTGGACTGGCTGACCTCAGAGAGCTTTGCCAACCCAACCATTCTCTGTCTCTGTGCTGCAGCCTTTCCCCTGCCCTGCACAATGCCAGGTGGTTCTGGGGGCACCAACCCAACCTGGGACCAATCTGGAAGCCCTGGGAAGGGTTTGAGGTGTCTAAGGTCCAACTGCTCTGGCCAGGCAGTGGGGTACAGGATGGGTCATAGGAGGAGAGCAGAGCATGGCACTCAGTGCCAACCTAGCACCCAGCCCTGCCCAAACAACCACACCATGGCACTCAGTGCCAACCTAGCACCCAGCCCTGACCAAACAACCACACCATGGCACTCAGTGCCAACCTGGCACCCAGCCCTGCCCAAACAACCACACCATGGCACTCAGTGCCAACCTAGCACCCAGCCCTGCCCAAACAACCACACCATGGCACTCAGTGCCAACCTAGCACCCAGCCCTGCCCAACCAACCACACCATGGCACTCAGTGCCCAGCCAGCCTTGGCTCCAACCCCTCCAGCCACAGCCACTCCACCACCTCCCTGGGCAGCCCATGCCAGTGCCAATCACTCTCTCTGCCAGCAGCTTCCTCCTCACAGCCAGCCCACACCTGCCCTGACACAGCTTCAGCCTGGGGCTCCTTCTGCTGCTGCTGCCTGCCTGGCACCAGAGCCCAACCCCACCTGGCTACAGCCTCCCTGCAGGCAGCTGCAGGCAGCAATCAGCTCTGCCCTGAGCCTCCTCTGCTGCAGCCTGCACCCCCCCAGCTCCCTCAGCCTCTCCTCACAGGGCTGTGCTCCAGGCCCCTGCCCAGGAGGCTGCAGGCAGCTGGGGTTGGGCTCTGGTCCCCAGGCTCAGGGGATAGGAGGAGAGGAAATGAGCTGAAGCTGTGACAAGGGAAGGTTTAAGCTGGAGAGGAGGAAAAACTTCTTTGCTGCAAGAGTGGTCAGGGCTTGGCACAGGCTGCTCAGGGAGGTGGTGGAGTCCCCCCATGCCTGGAGGTGCTCCAGAGAGCTGTAGCCATGGCACTTGTGGCCAGGGTTTGATGCCCAGGGTGGGGCTGGGTTGCTGCTTGGATTTGCTCTTCGAGGGCTCTGGTTGGGAGCTCTGTGCTCCTGCTGCCCCCCAGGCCTTGCCCCCAGCCAGCACTCACGCTTTTTGGTTGACAATATTCAGCAGGTCCACCACCACTGAGAGGTCGTTGATGGCCACTGCAGAGTCCACAGAGCTCTGAGGGAGAGAGAGGAGAGAGAGGAGAGAGAGGAGAGAGAGGAGAGAGAGGAGAGAGAGGAGAGAGAGGAGAGAGAGGAGAGAGAGGAGAGAGAGGAGAGAGAGGAGAGAGAGGAGAGAGAGGAGAGAGAGGAGAGAGAGGAGAGAGAGGAGAGAGAGGAGAGAGAGGAGAGAGAGGAGAGAGAGGAGAGAGAGGAGAGAGAGGAGAGAGAGGAGAGAGAGGAGAGAGAGGAGAGAGAGGAGAGAGAGGAGAGAGAGGAGAGAGAGGAGAGAGAGGAGAGAGAGGAGAGAGAGGAGAGAGAGGAGAGAGAGGAGAGAGAGGAGAGAGAGGAGAGAGAGGAGGAGGAGGAGGGGAGAGAGAGAGGCAGCAGAAGTTAGTCATTGCACAGCTCAGCCTGGCTCACACACAGCTGCCATGGATGCTGCTTCTCCAGGGCCTGGGCTGCTGGAGGGCAACCCTTGGCAGCCACTGCCACCCAGAGCAGCCTTGTGGGGTGGATGAGAGCAGGGACAAGGCCCAGGCTGACAGCAGTGCTGCTCAATTGCTCCCCAGGGCCAGCAGTGCACTGCACTGGGGGGGTGGCTCCACATGGAGCCCCTGGGAAAAGCAAGGTGGGAGGGGGGATGAGTAAGGAGGAGATGACCCAAGCATGGAGTGGTAGGGGCTGGAAGGGAGCTCTGGAGATGATCCAGGCCAAGCTCCCTGACAAAGCACCCAGGGCAGGTCAGAGAATCAACCAGGCAGGAAGAGACCTCCAAGCACATCCAGTCCAACCCCAGCCCAGCACACAGGGGGGGTTGGGAAGCCTCCAGAGCAGGAGGATCCACAGCCTCTGTGGGCAGCCTGCTCCAGGCCTCCAAACACTCTCACACCAAACAACTTTCTCCTCCTGTTGGGGTGGAACCTTCACTTGACTGGATAGGGCTGGGTGCTAGGTTGGCACTGAGTGCCATGGTGTGGTTGGTTGGGCAGGGCTGGGTGCTAGGTTGGCACTGAGGGCCATGGTGTGGTTGGTTGGGCAGGGCTGGGTGCTAGGTTGGCACTGAGTGCCATGGTGTGGTTGGTTGGGCAGGGCTGGGTGCTAGGTTGGCACTGAGTGCCATGGTGTGGTTGGTTGGGCAGGGCTGGGTGCTAGGTTGGCACTGAGTGCCATAGTGTGGTTGGTTGGGCAGGGCTGGGTGCTAGGTTGGCACTTAGTGCCATGCTCTGGTTGATTGGCCAGGGCTGGGTGCTAGGTTGGCCTGGCTGAGCTTGGAGCTCTCTTCCAACCTGCTTCACTCTATGATACCCATTGGTCCTATTTCTATCAGTGGGCACCACCCCACACAGCCTGGCACCTCCACCCTGTCCCCCACCCCTAAACACTGCTCAGGTCCCCTCTCAGCCTTCTCCTCCCCAGCCCCAGAGCTCTCAACCCCTCTCCACCGCAGCCATGTTCCAGTCCCTTCATCATCCTCCCAACCACTCTTGGGGCTCCCCCCACTCCTCCTCCAAGCAGATCCCTGTTCCCTGTGGATCTGGGAAGCTCCAAAGCCCTCTGGAGGCCTCCCTGAGGCTCAGCTCCCTGCAGGTGCTTGCCTTGATGTCAGTGATGCTCCAGACTGCCCGCACCGTGTCCAGGTTCTTGTGGCGGCTGGTGAGCACCACGCACATGGTCTCGTGGCCCTTCCTGATCTGGGACATGGCCTCCTCATCCACCAGCTCACTCTGGCTTTGGTTTTTCACAGCCTGCAGGCAAAGACACCAAAAGGAGTGGGAATAAGAGAGGAGGACAGCAAAGAAGGGCAGGAGCCTTCTCTAGCCTAGGTGGGACGGGGGGAAGCATCAAGCTGCTGGCTGTACACAGCAGCCCCAAGCAGCAGTGCAGGCTGGGGCCAGAGGGGCTGAGAGCAGGCAGGCAGAGAGGGCCCTGGGGGTGCTGGGAGAGAGCAGCTGCAGAGGAGGCAGCAGTGTGCCCAGGTGGGCAGCAGAGCCAGTGGCATCCTGGGCTGGCTGAGGAGCAGTGTGGGCAGCAGCACAAGGGAGGTTCTTGTGCTCCTGTGCCCAGCACTGCTCAGGTCAGCCCTGGAGTGCTGTGTGCAGCTGTGGGCTCCTGAATTGCAGAGAGCTGCTGAGGTGCTGGAAGGTGCTGAGAGAAGGGCAGCAAGGCTGGGGAGGGGCCTGGAGCACAGCCCTGTGAGGAGAGGCTGAGGGAGCTGGGGGGGTGCAGGCTGCAGCAGAGGAGGCTCAGGGCAGAGCTGATTGCTGCCTGCAGCTGCCTGCAGGGAGGCTGTAGCCAGGTGGGGTTGGGCTCTGGTGCCAGGCAGGCAGCAGCAGCAGAAGGGGCCCCAGGCTGAAGCTGTGGCAGGGCAGGTGTGGGCTGGCTGTGAGGAGGAAGCTGCTGGCAGAGACAGTGATTGGCACTGGCATGGGCTGCCCAGGGAGGTGGTGGAGTGGCCGTGGCTGGAGGGGTTGAAGGTCTAGAGAACAGAGCTGGGGAGAAGCAGCTGAGGGAGCTGGAGGTGGGTAGTGTAGGGAAGAGGAGGGTGAGGGAGACCTCACTGCTCTCTGCAGCTCCCTGATAAGAGGCTGCAGCCAGCTGGGGTTGGGCTCTGCCCACATACACCTGCAAGCAGCAATCAGCTCTGCCCTGAGGCTCCTCTGCTGCAGCCTGCACCCCCCCAGCTCCCTCAGCCTCTCCTCTCAGGGCTGTGCTCCAGGCCCCTCACAGCTTTGTCGCCCTCCTGTGGACACCTTCCAGTACTGCAACTTCTCTCTTGAACTGAGGAGCCCAGAACTGGACACAGCACTCCAGGGCTGGCCTGAGCAGGGCTGGGCACAGGGGCACAAGAACCTCCCTTCTCCTGCTGCCCACACTGCTCCTCAGCCAGCCCAGGATGCCACTGGCTCTGCTGCCCACCTGGGCACACTGCTGCCTCCTCTGCAGCTGCTCTCTCACAGCACCCCCAGGGCCCTCTCTGCCTGCCTGCTCTCAGCCCCTCTGGCCCCAGCCTGCACTGCTGCTTGGGGCTGCTGTGGCCAAAGTGCACAACCTGCCCTTGGCCTTCTTCACTCTCATCCCCTTGGCCTCTGCCCACCCATGCAGCCTGCCCAGGTCCCTCTGCAGGGCTCTGCTGCCCTCCAACAGCTCCACAGCTGCTCCTGGCTTGCTGCCACCTGCAGCCTCCCTGCTGCTGGACTCAATGTCCTGCTCCAGAGCATCACTGAAGACATTGCCCAGGACTGTGCCGAGCACTGCTCCCTGGGGCACAGCACCAGTGCCTGGCTGCTCTGACACACTAGCAGGAGCCTCTGGCTCCATAAGCCATCACCAAAGCCACCTCCTCTGGAGCCATGGACCAGAAGAGGACATCCTCACTACCTCTCATGCCAGCTCTTGACCCATTCCAGAGTGAATCTGTCCAAGCCACAAGCTCTGACATCACATTCTCCAGGAGCATAGCTCAACACTGCTGTGTTCCCAGCAGCAGCTGGGCTGGTGCCAGCAGCCCTGAGGTGCTCATTCCAGAAGCCAAAGCACAGTTGGGAAGCACCAAGTGAGCAAAAGGAGAGCAGGAGGCAAGAAGGCTCTGCAGGAAGCACCTCAGATGCTTTTGTAGCTCAGAGAATTCCAGCTGGTTGGCAATCAGGAATGGGAAGCTTGGATCCAAAAGGCACTTACTGGTAGGAAGTCAGAAGCTTTCAAGCCAATGGGCTCATTCCTGGCTGCAGGGATCACTGATGGCTCTGTTCTGGTCAAAGGAGTGGAGGAGGCAGTAGGTGGTCTCTGAACTGGATCTGGCTGCAAGAGAAAATGGGATGAAAGCTTTGGAAGCCCAGGGCTGATGTCCTCCTGTCCTCACCTGCCTTCCTCTCACAGCAGAAGCAGCCTCCAATTTACCAGCACAGTTTTAAGAGGCAAGAAAACATCTCTCAGGTACAAGGCAAGAAGTCATTGAGCTTTGAACATGCTCCAGCAGCTAAAAATCAGGCCAAAGGGCTGTGGCCAGCCTGAGGGCTAGGAGAGAGTCCTAGAGAAGCCAATCAGGTGGATCCTGGCCCCATGGCAGCTTCTGAATCTGAGGCACAAAGCAGCCTCAGCTCAAGCACCTGCAGCAATCACAGTATCACAGTCTCACAGTATCATCAGGGTTGGAAGAGACCTCACAGAGCATCAAGTCCAACCCTTTAGCACAGAGCTCAAGGCCAGACCATGGCACCAAGTGCCACGTCCAGTCCTGCCTTGAACAGCTCCAGGGACGGCGACTCCACCACCTCCCCGGGCAGCCCATTCCAGTGTCCAATGACTCTCTCAGGGAAGAACTTTCTCCTCACCTCCAGCCTAAATCTCCCCTGGCACAGCCTGAGGCTGTGTCCTCTCGTTCTGGTGCTGGCCACCTGAGAGAAGAGAGCAACCTCCTCCTGGCCACAACCTCCTCCTGGCCACAACCTCCCCTCAGGTAGTTGCAGACAGCAATAAGGTCTGCCCTGAGCCTCCTCTTCTCCAGGCTAACCAATCCCAGCTCCCTCAGCCTCTCCTCGTAGGGCTGTGCTCAAGGCCTCTCCCCAGCCTTGTTGCCCTTCTCTGGACACGCTCAAGCATCTCAATGTCCCTCCTAAACTGGGGGGCCCAGAACTGAACACAGCACTCAAGGTGTGGTCTAAGCAGTGCAGAGTACAGGGGCAGAATGACCTCCCTGCTCCTGCTGGCCACACCATTCCTGATGCAGGCCAGGATGTCACTGGCTCTCTTGGCCACCTGGGCACACTGCTGGCTCATGTTCAGGTGGGTATCAATCAGCACCCCCAGATCCCTCTCTGTCTGGCTGCTCTCAGCCACTCTGACCCCAGCCTGTATCTCTGCATGGGGTTGTTGTGGCCAAAGTGCAGCACCCTGCACTTGGAGCTATTGAACTACATCCCCTTGGCCTCTGCCCATCTGTCCAGGCAGTCAGGGTCCTGCTGCAGAGCCCTTCTGCCCTCCAACCCAGCCACATCTGCCCCCAGCTTGGTGTCATCTGCACACTTGCTGATGACTGACTCCATGCCCTCATCCAGATCATCTATGAAGATGTTAAAGAGGATGGGGCCCAGCACTGACCCCTGAGGGGCACCACTGGTGCCAGCCACCAGCTGGATGTGGCACCATTCACCACCACTCTCTGGGCTCAGCCCTCCAGCCAGTTCCTAGCCCAGCACAGAGTGTTGCCATCCAAGCCATGGGCTGACAGCTTAGCCAGCAGTTTGCTGTGGGGGACAGTGCCAAAGGCCTTGCTGAAGTCCAGACAGAGCACATCCAGAGGCCTCCCCACAGCCACCAAGCAGTCACCTGAGCATAGAAGGAGATCAGGTTAGAAAGGCAGGATCTGCCCTTCCTAAACCCATGCTGGCAGTTGGGTTTCCTCAGTGGCCCAGGGTTAAGATGCTACAGATCCATCACTTGCCAGAGGCTTGGCACCTCAGTTCTATTGCTCAGGCAAGGCAGAGGGCCAGGACTGAGCCTGCTCTTCCCTGATCAGCTTGGTGAGAAATCAACAGAGGCACAAAGTGTTAGGAGTTGGAAGGCAGCTCAAAAAGATGCCAGTCCTAAGCCCCCCTGCCAGAGGAGGGTCACAGAGGAACACATCCAGGTGGGTGTGGAACAGCCCCAGAGAAGGAGATTCCACAGCCTCTGTGGGCAGCCTGCTCCAGGGCTCTGCCACCCTCACAGGGGAAAGAAAGCTTCTCCTCCTGATCCCATGGCACCTCCCCTGCCCCAGCTGGCATCCTGTGCCCCTTGGCTTAGCATCAGACAGCCCTGGGCAGAGCCTGGCTCCATCCTTGCACATCTTCAGCAGCAGGAGTGAGGGCAGCCCTCAGGCTCCTCTGCTCCAAGCAGCCTCAGCTCCTTCAGCCTGGTCTCACAGGGAAGTGGCTCCCAACCCCCCTAAGGGAGTGTTCCAACCCCCCCAGACAGAGATGGCTCCAACCCCCCCCAGACAGAGATGGCTCCAACCCCCCCAAGGGAGTGTTCCAACCCCCCCCAGACAGAGATGGCTCCAACCCCCCTAAGGGAGTGTTCCAACCCCCCCAGACAGAGATGGCTCCAACCCCCCTAAGGGAGTGTTCCAACCCCCCCCCCAGACAGAGATGGCTCCAACCCCCCTAAGGGAGTGTTCCAACCCCCCCAAATAGAGATGGCTTCAACCTCCCTCAGGGAGTGTTCCAACCTCCCCCAGACAGAGATGGCTCCAACCCCCCTAAGGGAGTGTTCCAACCCCCCCAGACAGAGATGGCTCCAACCCCCCTAAGGGAGTGTTCCAACCCCCCTAAGGGAGTGTTCCAACCCCCCCAGACAGAGATGGCTCCAACCCCCCTAAGGGAGTGTTCCAACCCCCCAAGAGGGAGGTGGCTCCAACCCTTCCCTCCCCTCAGGGAGGTAGCTCCAACCCCCCTAAGGGACTATTCCAACCCCTCCCTAAGGAAAGTGACCCCCAACCCCCTGCTCCCTAAGGAAGGTGACCCCTAATCCTTTGTCCCCTAAGGGAGGTGACCTCTAACCCTTTGTCCCCTAAGGGAGGTGACCTCTAACCCTTTGTTCCCTAAGGGAGGTGACCTCTAACCCTTTGTTCCCTAAGGGAGGTGACCCCTAACCCCCCTGCTCCCTAAGGGAGGTGACCCCTAACCCCCCTGCTCCCTAAGGGAGGTGACCCCTAACCCTTTGTCCCCTAAGGGAGGTGACCCCTAACCCTTTGTCCCCTAAGGGAGGTGACCCCTAACTCCCCTGCTTCTTAAGGAAGGTGACTCCTAACCCTTTATCCCCTAAGGGAGGTGACCCCTAACCCCCCTGCTCCCTAAGGGAGGTGACCTCTAACCCTTTGTCCCCTAAGGGAGGTGACCCCTAACCCCCCTGCTCCTTAAGGAAGGTGACCCCCAACCCTTTGTCCCCTAAGGGAGGTGACCCCCAACCCTTTGTCCCCTAAGGGAGGTGACCCCCAACCCTTTGTCCCCTAAGGGAGGTGACCCCCAACCCTTTGTCCCCTAAGGGAGGTGACCCCCAACCCTTTATTCCCTAAGGAAGGTGACCCCTAACCCCCTGCTCCCAAAAGGAGGTGACCCCCAACCCCCTGTTCCCCAAGGGAGGTGACCCCCAACCCCCTGCTCCCTAAGGGAGGTGACCCCTAACCCCCCTGCTCCCTAAGGGAGGTGACCCCTAACCCCCCTGCTCCCTAAGGGAGGTGACCCCTAACCCCCTGCTCCCTAAGGGAGGTGACCCCCAACCCCCTGCTCCTTAAGGAAGGTGACCCCTAACCCCCTGCTCCCTAAGGGAGGTGACCCCTAACCCCCCTGCTCCCTAAGAAAGGTGACCCCTAACCCTTTATTCCCTAAGGGAGGTGACCCCTAACCCTTTGTCCCCTAAGGGAGATGACCCCTAACCCTTTGTCCCCTAAGGGAGGTGGCTCCCAATCCCTCCACAGAGAGCTGGCTCCAACCCCCCTAAGAGACTATTCCAACCCTCCCCCAGAGGAAGATGGCTCCAAATCCTCCCCCTCTCCTTTCCCAAGCCTCCAGCACTCCCCTCTGGGTCACAGTGTGAGCAGGAGCAGGTAAGGAGCACACCAGGCAGTACTCACAAGCTCTTGCTTTGGCACCAGGGGCTGAGCATCAGCAGCTTGGCTGAGCTTCACTGCATCCTTTGCAGCCACAGGCTCTGGCCAGAAGGAGAAAACCACCAAACCTGAGTGTCCATGGTCAGACCAGAGGCAGTTGGTCTCTACCTCCATGCAGTTGGTGTTATTCCCACCCCAACAGCTCACAGTTTCCCCACTCACCATCCTCAGGAGGGGCTGGGAAGGGTTCGTTGTGGCGAGGAGGAGTTCGAGCTGCAGAGGAGAGAGGCAAAAAGGAGAGGTGAAAGAGCAGCCAAGATTCCAGGTGAGTGTCCAAGCAGCTTTGGAGCTGGCAGATCCTTCCAGCAGCTCCCCAGCTTCATCAGGTCACAGTGGTCTCTCCTTCCATAGGATGGTTTAGGTTGGAAGGGACCTCAAAGCTTAGTCAGTTCCAATCCTCCCTGTGGGCCATAGGCAGGGACACTTCCAACTAGAAGTCACTGCCTGCTTCTGGCTGAGGTGAGAAGGGAGGTGGCAGAAAACATCAGAGACTCACAGAATGGGTTGGTTTGGAAGGGATCTTAAAGATCAATCAGCTTCAATCCCCCTGCCACAGCCACCTCTGACCAGCACAGGGTGCTCAAGGATTCATCCAACCTGGCCCTGAACACCTCCAGGGAGGTTGTGCAGCACAGGAGGACAGAATGAACCACATCCAGCCTGGCCTTGGACACCTCCAGGGATGAGGCTTCCAACACCACCACCTGTGCCAGTCTCTCACCAGCCTCATGCTGAAGAACTTCTTCCTATGATTCCTACAATCCCAGATTTGTCAGGGCTGGAAGGGACCTCAAGGCTCATCCAGCTCCAACCTCAACACCTCCCACCAGAGCAGGTTGCCCACAGCCACATCCAGCCTGGCCCTGGACACCTCCAGGGATGAGGCTTTCACCTCCCACCAGAGCAGGTTGCTCACAGCCACATCCAGCCTGGCCCTGGACACCTCCAGGGATGAGGCTTTCACCTCCCACCAGAGCAGGTTGCTCACAGCCACATCCAGCCTGGCCTTGGACACCTCCAGGGAGGAGGCTTTCACCTCCCACCAGAGCAGGTTGCCCACAGCCACATCCAGCCTGGCCCTGGACACCTCCAGGGATGAGGCTTTCACCTCCCACCAGAGCAGGTTGCTCACAGCCACATCCAGCCTGGCCCTGGACACCTCCAGGGAGGAGGCTTTCACCTCCCACCAGAGCAGGTTGCCCACAGCCACATCCAGCCTGGCCTTGGACACCTCCAGGGAGGAGGCTTTCACCTCCCACCAGAGCAGGTTGCCCACAGCCACATCCAGCCTGGCCCTGGACACCTCCAGGGATGAGGCTTTCACCTCCCACCAGAGCAGGTTGCTCAGAGCCACATCCAGCCTGGCCCTGGACACCTCCAGGGATGAGGCTTTCACCTCCCACCAGAGCAGGTTGCTCAGAGCCATATCCAGCCTGGCCCTGGACACCTCCAGGGATGAGGCTTTCACCTCCCACCAGAGCAGGTTGCTCAGAGCCATATCCAGCCTGGCCCTGGACACCTCCAGGGATGAGGCTTCCACCTCCCACCAGAGCAGGTTGCTCAGAGCCACATCCAGCCTGGCCCTGGACACCTCCAGGGAGGAGGCTTTCACCTCCCACCAGAGCAGGTTGCTCACAGCCTGGCTGGGATGAGGCTTCCAGCACCACAACCTGTGCCACTCTCACCACCCTCAGGCTGAAGAACTTCTTCCTATGACTCTTACCACCCTCTAGCCATGAGCCCTGTAGCCCTCACAGCATCTTGATGGCCTCCTCTGGACCTTCTCCATCAGCTCCAGGCCTCTCTTGTGTTCAGACCCCGCAGCTGAGCTCTCCCCAGAGCAGAGCAGAGCAGAGGGGCAGGATCTCCTCTCTCCACCTCTGCCCACACTGCTCTGGATGCAGCCCAGGCTGCCCTTGGCCTTCTGTGCTGCCAGTGCCCACTGCTGCCTCCTGCCCAGCTTCTCCCCCACCAGCACCCCCAAGCCCTTCTCTGCAGAGCTGCTCTCAACCTCCTCACCCCCCCCAACCTGGATTTAGTATTGAGGACTGCCCCAACCCAGCTGCAGGACCTTGCACTTGGCCTTGTTGAGCTTCTCCTCACACTTTCCACCTGTGCCTCAGTGTCCAAGCATTGAACACTGAACTTTGGTGAACTCTCCTAGTCCCAGGTGATGCTTCTCTATTTAAAGCAAGGCCAAAACTTACTCCTGCTGACCCAACTCAACACCTTACAGCTCTAACCCAAGAGCCTTCAAGCCTTGGTACTGACAGATGGCATTTTTGGGCTGGAAGATCTCTTTGTAATCCTCTTGGTTCTGGATCTCAGCCTTGGACTCCTTCTCGTCTCGGTCATCCTCACTGCTGGGGCTGCGCCTCTCACTCTCTGAGTTGTGCTTCACCCTGCTGGGCAAAGAGAGATGCTGGCAGGGACAGGCCTCTGGGCTCTGCCCCACACAGCCTGGGCACAGGGCAGGAGTGGCTGGAGAGCAGCCTGGCAGAGAAGGCCCTGGGAGTACTGCTGGACATCAGGCAGCAACGTGCCCAGCTGGCACAGAGGGCCAATGGCATCTTGGCCTCTGCTAGGAGCAGTGTGTTGGCACTGGGGAGGCCTCCCCTTCAGCACTGGGTGCAGCTCTGGGCCCCTCACTGCAGGAGAGAGATTGAGGGGCTGGAGTGGGGCCAGAGGAGAGCAACAGGAGTGGGGAAGGGGTTGGAGGGCAAGTCCAGGGCAGAGGGAGGTTAGCCTGGAAGAGAGAAGCCTCAGGAGGGACCCTGTCACACTCTGCAGCTACCCAAAGGGAAGCTGTAGTCAGGTGAGGGTCAGGCTCTGCTCTCAGGCAGCTTGTGCCAGGACAAGAGGGCATGGCCTGAAGCTGTGCCAGGGGAGGGCCAGGCTGGGTGTGGGGAAGGGGAGAACGAGAGGGAGGAGAGCAGGGGAGGGGGAGAACGAGAGGGAGGAGAGGAAGGGGAGGGGGAGAACGAGAGGGAGGAGAGGAAGGGGAGGGGGAGAACGAGAGGGAGGAGGGGAAGGGGAAGGGGAGAACGAGAGGGAGGAGGGGAAGGGGAAGGGGAGAACGAGAGGGAGGAGGGGAAGGGGAAGGGGAGAACGAGAGGGAGCAGAGCAGGGGAGGGGGAGAACGAGAGGGAGGAGAGCAGGGGAGGGGGAGAACGAGAGGGAGGAGGGGAAGGGGATGGGGAGAACGAGAGGGAGGAGGGGAAGGGGAAGGGGAGAACGAGAGGGAGGAGGGGAAGGGGAAGGGGAGAACGAGAGGGAGGAGGGGAAGGGGATGGGGAGAACGAGAGGGAGGAGGGGAAGGGGAAGGGGAGAACGAGAGGGAGGAGGGGAAGGGGAAGGGGAGAACGAGAGGGAGGAGAGAAAGGGAGGGGCAGAAAGAGAGGGAGGAGAGAAAGGGAGGGGCAGAAAGAGAGGGAGGAGAGCAGGGGAGGGGCAGAAAGAGAGGGAGGAGAGCAGGGGAGGGGCAGAAAGAGAGGGAGGAGAGCAGGGGAGGGGCAGAAAGAGAGGGAGGAGAGCAGGGGAGGGGCAGAGCGGGAGAAGGGGAAGGGGAGAAATGCAGGGCCAGGCTGGGTGTCAGGAAGCACTTCCCCAGGGCCAGGCTGGGTGTCAGGAAGCACTTCCCCTCCTCAGCCTTCCCCTCCAGCCCCCTCCCAACTCTGATCTCTCTCCTCCGGCCCCTGCTCCAGCCTCTCGCAGGGAGTGGCCCAGAGCTGCAGCCAGCGCCGGAGGGGAGACCTCCCCCAGTGCCAGCCCTGATCGATGTTCCTCATGGAAAGGCTTAATTAGGGACTGGAAAGCACTCCCCAGGGGGCGATGGAGCTGCTGGGAAGCTTGGATAGGGCACTGAGTGTGGTGTGAAGTCCCAGGCTGGTCTGGATGCTCTCCAGGTCTATTCCAGCCTCAAGCATCCTTTGATCCCTTCCCTCCTCCTGCCAGCCCAGCAGGCAGCAGCTCCCTCACCTTTGTGGCTTGCTGCAGCTGGTTGAGGGCCTGTCGTAGATCCGACGAAGGGAAGAGCCCGTAGGGGTAGGAGGTACCAGAGGTTCGTTGTCCCTGATCAGCCCCCGAGGAACAGAGTCGGACTTGGTGATCCTGCTGAGGTCCACAACGAAGGAGGAAACAGTGCTCTGGGCAGGGGAGACTCCAATCTGCAAGGGGGAAAGAGATGGAGGCAGCAAGCAGCTGGGTTCTGCCCCTCTGAGACAAGTCCAACCTGGACTTGAAGCCCTCCAGGGAGGTTGTGGAGCACAGAATCACCCAATGTGATCAAAGATCACATTGGGTGATTCTGTGCTCCACAACCTCCCTGAGCAACCTGTGCCAGTGTCTCACCACCCTCACTGTGTGCTCCACAACCTCCCTGGGCAGCCTGTGCCAGTGTCTCACCACCCTCACTGTGTGCTCCACAACCTCCCTGGGCAGCCTGTGCCAGGCTCTGCCCACCCTCACTGCCTCATTCCTTCCTCATCTCCACATCCTCCCCCTAGGCAACCTCTGCCACTCCATCACCTTTGGCTCCTTCAATTGTCCCTTGTGAGAAGCAGTCTGGGGATGAGGACACTTGAGGAAGCAGGAGGCAAAGACATGATCACAGTGTTCAGCAAGTCATAGAAGCACAGAACCAGGCAGGGATGGGAGGGAGCAGAAGGAGCAGGCAGTGCCAACCCCTGCCATGCCCAGGGACACCCTACCCTAGAGCAGGCTGCACACAGCCTCAGCCAGCCTGGCCTCAAACACCTCCAGCCATGGGGCCTCAACCCCCTCCCTGGGCAACCCATTCCAGCCTCTCACCACTCTCCTGCTCAGCAACTTCCTCCTCCCCTCCAGCCTCACTCTCCCCACCTCCAGCTTTGCTCCAGCCCCCCCACTCCTGCCACTCCCTCACAGCCTCCAAAGTCCCTCCCCAGCTTTTTTGCAGCCCCCTGCAGATGCTGCAAGGCCACCAGAAGGTCCCCTGGGAGCCTCCTCTGCTGCAGCCTGCACAGCCCCAACTCTTTCAGGCTGTGCTCACAGCAGAGCTGCTGCAGCCTCTCAGCATCCTCCTGGCCCTGCTCTGGACACTCTCCAGCATCTCCACAGCCCTCTTGTGCCAGGGGCTCCAGCACTGGATGCAGGACTCCAGGTGGGCTCTCAGCAGAGCAGAGCAGAGGGGCAGAATCCCCTCCCTGGCCCTGCTGCCCACACTGCTGCTGCTGCAGCCCAGGCTCTGCTTGGCTCTCTGGGCTGCAAGTGCACACTGCTGGCTCCTGCTGAGCTTCTCCTCCAGCAGCACCCCCAAGTGCCTCTGCTCAGGGCTGCTCTGCAGCCTGGCACTGCCCAGCCTGCACTGGTGCTTGGCATTGCCTCCACCCAGCTGCAGCACCTTGCCCTTGGTCTTGTTGCAGCTCCTGAGCTTGGCTTGTGCCCACCTCTGCAGCCTGCCCAGGTGCCTCTGGATGGCATAATAAGGACCTGATGGGCAGGACCAGAGAAGAGCCATGAAAATCATCAGGGGGGTTGGAGCACCTCAGCTGTGAGGAGAGGCTGAGGGAGCTGGGGGTGTGCAGCCTGGAGAAGAGAAGGCTCCTGGGAGACCTTAGAGCTGCCTTCCTGTACCTGTAAAGGCTACAAGGAGGCTGCAGAGGGACTGTTCCCAAAGGCCTGCAGGGACAGGTCTGGGGGCAATGGTTTGAAATGAAAGCAGAGCAGATGTGAGGAAGAGAATCTGCACCAAGAGGCTGCTGAACACTGCAACAGGCTGCCCAGGGAGGTAGTTGAGGCTTCATCCTTGGAGATATACTCAAGGTGAGGCTCAAAAAGGCTGTGAGCAACCTGCTCTAGCTGAGGATGTCCCTGCTGAGTGCAGAGGCTTTGGACTGGATGAGCTTTGGAGGTCCCTTCCAACCCAAGCATTCGTCAGTTGAGTGCTTTGGCTTCTTCACCTGCTGATGCTTTGAAGAGAGGCTTAAAGACAAAAACCTTTTGCCAGGCACAATTTCTACCTCCTGGCCAAACCATGCCCCACTTCTTGTCCTCCAGAAGCCAGAAGAGATACCAAATGGAGCAGGAAAGTGCTGAAAGCAACAGCAGGAAGGTGCTGAGAGCAAAAGCTTTGGCTAAGTGCCGGGCACCCTGCGAGTGCTGAGCAGCTCCAGGCTGGCAGAGGCTTAAAGCTCAGAGGCAGGCAGGAGGACTTTCATCTCAGCTTTCCAAGCTGCCTGCCCTGCTCCTGGGGTGCAGGAGGCTCACCAGCTGGCTGTTGCAGATGGACAGGTCAGCCACTTTGCCCCAGTTGACCAAGACCACGTCGAAGCAGCGCTCGGGCTCCCAGCCGTAGACCCGCAGCGAGTCCTGGCAGCCGCCGTACAGGCAGCAGCCGTCGGGGTTGAAGAGCACACACCTGGGCAGGGAGGCAGGAGCAGGGTCAGCAGGGGCTTGAACCACACGAGAGGGGCAGGGGGAGGAAGGAGAGGAGAGCAGGGGCAGGGGGAAGGAGAGAAAGAGAGGGAGGAGAGCAGGGGAAAAGGAAGGGGAAAGGGAGAGAGAGGGAGGAGAGCAGGGGCAGGGGAGAGAGAGAGGGAGGAGAGCAGGGCAAGGGGAGAGAGAGAGGGAGGAGAGCAGGGCAGGGGGAGAGAGAGAGGGAGGAGAGCAGGGCAGGGGGAGAGAGAGAGGGAGGAGAGCAGGGCAAGGGGAGAGAGAGAGGGAGGAGAGCAGGGCAGGGGGAGAGAGAGAGGGAGGAGAGCAGGGCAGGGGGAGAGAGAGAGGGAGGAGAGCAGGGCAGGGGGAGAGAGAGAGGGAGGAGAGCAGGGCAGGGGGAGAGAGAGAGGAGGAGAGCAGGGCAGGGGGGAGAGAGAGGGAGGAGAGCAGGGCAGGGGGAGAGAGAGAGAGGGAGGAGAGCAGGGCAGGGGGAGAGAGAGAGAGGGAGGAGAGCAGGGCAGGGGGAGAGAGAGAGAGGGAGGAGAGCAGGGCAGGGGGAGAGAGAGAGAGGGAGGAGAGCAGGGGCGGGGGAGAGAGAGAGAGGGAGGAGAGCAGGGGCGGGGGAGAGAGAGAGAGGGAGGAGAGCAGGGGCGGGGGAGAGAGAGAGAGGGAGGAGAGCAGGGGCGGGGGAGAGAGAGAGGGAGGAGAGCAGGGGAGGGGGAGAACGAGAGGGAGGAGAGCAGGGGCGGGGGAGAAAGAGGAGAAAGAGAGAGGAGAGCAGGGGAGGGGGAGGAAGGAAGAGAGCCCACTGGGCTGTGTCCCTGCCTTCTCTGCACCTCCCCAGCCCCGCTCCCAAGAATGAGCCTCCCAAGCTGGCCCTCCCCTGCGTGCCCCCTGCAGCCCCCCAAAGCACTCCCCAGTGCAGCCTCTCCTTCAGGAGGTGCTCTCCTCACCTCTGCCAGGGGCTCAGCATACCTGACAGGGGTAGCCTGCTCCTCGATGCAGCTCACGACCTGGAACTTCTCCAGGTCCCAGAACCGAACAGTCCTGCAGGCACAGCACGACAGAAACCATCACTTAACCCTTCCAGGACCCAGAGCTGAAGGAATGTGGTAAGAGCTGGAAAGGACTTTTCCTTGCTAGGCACAGATGAGGAACCCAGACATGGAAAAGGAGCTTGGGAGCCCATCCTAGTGGGCAGTGTCTTACCCACGGGCAGCAGTGTGGCCTTGTGGGCAAGAAGGCCAAGGGGCACTTGGGGTGCAGCAAGGGAAGTGTGGCCAGCAGGGCTGGGGGTACCTTGCACTTGACCTTACTGAAGACCTCCTCCTCTGGACCTCACACCAGAGCAGGTTGCTCAGAGCCACATCCAGCCTGGCCCTGGACACCTCCAGGGATGAGGCTTTCACCTCCCACCAGAGCAGGTTGCTCAGAGCCACATCCAGCCTGGCCCTGGACACCTCCAGGGATGAGGCTTTCACCTCCCACCAGAGCAGGTTGCTCAGAGCCACATCCAGCCTGGCCCTGGACACCTCCAGGGATGAGGCTTTCACCTCCCACCAGAGCAGGTTGCTCACAGCCACATCCAGCCTGGCCTTGGACACCTCCAGGGAGGAGGCTTTCACCTCCCACCAGAGCAGGTTGCTCACAGCCACATCCAGCCTGGCCCTGGACACCTCCAGGGAGGAGGCTTTCACCTCCCACCAGAGCAGGTTGCTCACAGCCACATCCAGCCTGGCCTTGGACACCTCCAGGGATGAGGCTTTCACCTCCCACCAGAGCAGGTTGCTCAGAGCCACATCCAGCCTGGCCCTGGACACCTCCAGGGATGAGGCTTTCACCTCCCACCAGAGCAGGTTGCTCACAGCCACATCCAGCCTGGCCTTGGACACCTCCAGGGATGAGGCTTTCACCTCCCACCAGAGCAGGTTGCCCAGAGCCACATCCAGCCTGGCCTTGGACACCTCCAGGGATGAGGCTTTCACCTCCCACCAGAGCAGGTTGCTCAGAGCCACATCCAGCCTGGCCCTGGACACCTCCAGGGAGGAGGCTTCCACCTCCCACCAGAGCAGGTTGCTCACAGCCTGGCTGGGCTGAGGCTTCCAGCACCACAACCTGTGCCAGTCTCTCACCACCCTCAGGCTGAAGAACTTCTTCCTATGACTCTTACCACCCTCTTGCCATGAGCCCTGTAGCCCTCACAGCGTCTTGATGGCCTCCTCTGGACCCTCTCCAGCAGCTCCATGTCCTTCTTGTGCAGAGAACTTCAGTTCTGCCCCCAGCCCTGCAGCTGAGCTCTCCCCAGAGCAGAGCAGAGCAGAGCAGAGGGGCAGGATCTCCTCTCTCCACCTCTGCCCACGCTGCTGTGGGTGCAGCCCAGGCTGCCCTTGGCCTTCTGTGCTGCCAGTGCCCACTGCTGCCTCCTGCCCAGCTTCTCCCCCAGACCAGCACCCCCCAGGTGCTGCTCTCAACCTCCTCACCTCCAGACTGGCCACAGCACTGCCCTGACCTAGGTGCAGAACCTTGCACTTGGCCTTACTGAAGACTTCAGGAGATGAAACTCAGCTTCTGGCTGTGCCACCAACCCTTCTGCCTCACCAGCTACCCCTCTGGCAGAGCCCAGCCTGCAAGCCCAGCCCTGCACACAGCACCAGGCTCAGCTCCTCCAGCCCAGCTCACCTTCTGCAGAGCTCTTCAAGGCCCAAAGAGGTTCTCTTGCCCCTCTGCTTTGCCCTGCTGAGACCACAGCTGCAGTGCTGTGCCCAGCTCTGGGCTGCCCAGTGCCAGAGGGACAGGGACCTGCTGGAGAGGCTGTGAGGATGCTGAAGGGACTGAAACATCTCTGCTGTGCAGAGAGGCTGAGAGCCCTGGGGCTGGTTAATGTGGAGAGGAAAAGGCTGAGAGGGGACCTGATTAATGGCTGAGGGGTGGGTGGCAAGAAGAAGGTGCCAGGCTCTATGGGGTGGTGCCCACTGACAGAGCAAGGGTCAGTAGCCACAAACTGGCACCCAGGAGGCCAAGGTCAGGATGGAGGTGTCAGGCTCTATGGGGTGGTGCCCAGTGTAGGGCAAGGGTCAGTAGCCACAAACTGGCACCCAGGAGGTGAGGGTCAGGATGGAGGTGCCAGGCTCTATGGGGTGGTGCCCAGTGTAGGGCAAGGGTCAGTGGTCAGAAACTGGCACCCAGGAGGTGAGGGTCAGGATGGAGGTGCCAGGCTCTATGGGGTGGTGCCCAGTGTAGGGCAAGGGTCAGTAGCCACAAACTGGCACCCAGGAGGTTCCACCTCAACATGAGCAGCAGCTTGCTTGGGGTGAGGCTGCTGGAGGCCTGGAGCAGGCTGCCCACAGAGGCTGTGGACTCTCCTGCTCTGGTGACTCTCCAACCCCCCCTGGCTGTGTTCCTGTGTGCCCTGCTCTCTGTGCCCCTGCTCTGGACTGGATCTTTGGAGATCCCTTCCAGCCCCTAACGTTTTGTGCCTCTGTGATTTCCAATCAAGCTCAGCAGTGGAGAGCAGTGAGAAGTGCAGCTCCAGACCAGGGGTAGTGGCTCCAAGCTGGAGCAGAAGAGATTCCACCTGAACATCAGGAGCTGCTCTCCTCCCTCTCGTTCTCCCCCTCCCCTGCTCTCCTCTCCTCCCTCTCGTTCTCCCCCTCCCCTGCTCTCCTCTCCTCCCTCTCGTTCTCCCCCTCCCCTGCTCTCCTCTCCTCCCTCTCGTTCTCCCCCTCCCCTGCTCTCCTCCCTCTCTTTCTCCCCCTCCCCTGCTCTCCTCCCTCTCTTTCTCCCCCTCCCCTGCTCTCCTCTCCTCCCTCTCTTTCTCCCCCTCCCCTGCTCTCCTCTCCTCCCTCTCTTTCTCCCCCTCCCCTCCCTCTCTTTCTCCCCCTCCCCTGCTCTCCTCTCCTCCCTCTCTTTCTCCCCCTCCCCTGCTCTCCTCCCTCTCTTTCTCCCCCTCCCCTGCTCTCCTCCCTCTCTTTCTCCCCCTCCCCTGCTCTCCTCCCTCTCTTTCTCCCCCTCCCCTGCTCTCCTCCCCCTCTTTCTCCCCCTCCCCTGCTCTCCTCCCCCTCTTTCTCCCCCTCCCCTGCTCTCCTCCCTCTCTTTCTCCCCCTCCCTGCTCTCCTCCCTCTCTTTTTCCCCCTCCCCTTCTCTCCTCCCTCTCTTTTTCCCCCTCCCCTTCTCTCCTCCCTCTCTTTTTTCCCCCTCCCCTTCTCTCCTCCCTCTCTTTCTCTCCTTCTCTCCTCCCTCTCTTTTTCCCCCTCCCCTTCTCCCCTCTCTCTTTCTCCCCTGCCCCTTCTCTCCTCCCTCTCTTTTTCCCTCTCCCCTTCTCCCTCTCTTTCTCCCCTGCCCCTTCTCCCTCTCTTTCTCCCCTGGTCTTTCTCTCCTCTCCTTCCTCCCCCACTCTCCTCTCCTTCCTCCCCCTCTCCTGTGGTTCAAGCCACTCCTGACTCTGCTCCTGCCTCCCTGCCTTTTGCCCTTGGAGGTGCTCAGTGCCAGGCTGGATGAGGCTTTGTGCACCCTGTGCTGGCAGGAGGTGTCCTTACCCATGGCAGGATGACTGCCACTGGCTGCTCCTTCCAGTCCAACCCATTCTAGGCTCCTACACCACAATTCCCTCCCCTCATGTACCTGTCAGAACTGCCAGAAGCCAGGAGGTACTCATTGGGATGGAACTCAACAATGTTGACTGGCCCAGTGTGTCCTGTAAACTCAAACATGATCTTGCCAGCAGCCAGGTCCCACAGCTGGAAGAAGGAAAAGAAGAGAAGGAGCCTTGGAAAGAAAGATTTCACCTTTGGGACACTTCACCTCTCCTCCAACAAGGGCCTGGAGTTTCTTAAGCAGGGAGGGAGCAGCCTCCAAGTCATTTAAGGCTGCTGTGGTTTGGGCATTCTCTTTTCAAACCTTCCAGTTCATTTCTGCCCTTAAAAGTTGATGGTTTCTCTTTAGAGACTGCTGGCCTGGCAGGCTAAGTGGCCTGGGAGATGTCCTGGCTTGCCCCAGCCTGCTGCTGCTGGGGGAAGCAAGGGTGGGAGCAAAACAAAGGTTTGGGCCATGATGTCCCCTCCCAGAGTGACCAACAGGGACCCACAGGTGCTCAGGTGCTTGTTGGTGTCTGGCCCAAGGGAGGGTGAGCAAGCCCTGGGGTCACCTCCCCTGGTCAGTGTGGCCAATGCCATCTGGTTGGTGACTCTCTGTGGCCAAAGAGCCTCTGCACTGGGGCAGGGAGTGTCAATGGAGCTGAGATGCAAGCAGCTGTGCTGCTGCTGCTCTGCCTCCCTGTGTGCTGCTGCTGCTGCTCTGCCTCCCTGTGTGCTGCTGCTGCTGCTGCTCTGCCTCCCTGTGTGCTGCTGCTGCTCTGCCTCCCTGTGTGCTGCTGCTGCTGCTGCTCTGCCTCCCTGTGTGCTGCTGCTGCTGCTGCTCTGCCTCACTGTGTGCTGCTGCTGCTGCTCTGCCTCACTGTGTGCTGCTGCTGCTGCTGCTCTGCCTCACTGTGTGCTGCTGCTGCTGCTGCTCTGCCTCCCTGTGTGCTGCTGCTGCTGCTGCTGCTCTGCCTCCCTGTGTGCTGCTGCTGCTGCTGCTGCTCTGCCTCCCTGTGTGCTGCTGCTGCTGCTGCTGCTCTGCCTCCCTGTGTGCTGCTGCTGCTGCTCTGCCTCCCTGTGTGCTGCTGCTGCTGCTGCTCTGCCTCCCTGTGTGCTGCTGCTGCTGCTGCTCTGCCTCACTGTGTGCTGCTGCTGCTGCTGCTCTGCCTCACTGTGTGCTGCTGCTGCTGCTCTGCCTCACTGTGTGCTGCTGCTGCTGCTGCTCTGCCTCACTGTGTGCTGCTGCTGCTGCTGCTCTGCCTCACTGTGTGCTGCTGCTGCTGCTGCTGCTCTGCCTCCCTGTGTGCTGCTGCTGCTGCTGCTGCTCTGCCTCCCTGTGTGCTGCTGCTGCTGCTCTGCCTCCCTGTGTGCTGCTGCTGCTGCTGCTCTGCCTCACTGTGTGCTGCTGCTGCTGCTGCTCTGCCTCACTGTGTGCTGCTGCTGCTGCTGCTCTGCCTCCCTGTGTGCTGCTGCTGCTGCTGCTCTGCCTCACTGTGTGCTGCTGCTGCTGCTGCTCTGCCTCACTGTGTGCTGCTGCTGCTGCTGCTCTGCCTCACTGTGTGCTGCTGCTGCTGCTGCTCTGCCTCACTGTGTGCTGCTGCTGCTGCTGCTCTGCCTCACTGTGTGCTGCTGCTGCTGCTGCTCTGCCTCACTGTGTGCTGCTGCTGCTGCTCTGCCTCCCTGTGTGCTGCTGCTGCTGCTCTGCCTCCCTGTGTGCTGCTGCTGCTGCTGCTCTGCCTCACTGTGTGCTGCTGCTGCTGCTCTGCCTCACTGTGTGCTGCTGCTGCTGCTCTGCCTCACTGTGTGCTGCTGCTGCTGCTGCTCTGCCTCCCTGTGTGCTGCTGCTGCTGCTGCTGCTCTGCCTCACTGTGTGCTGCTGCTGCTGCTGCTCTGCCTCCCTGTGTGCTGCTGCTGCTGCTGCTCTGCCTCCCTGTGTGCTGCTGCTGCTGCTGCTCTGCCTCACTGTGTGCTGCTGCTGCTGCTGCTCTGCCTCACTGTGTGCTGCTGCTGCTGCTGCTCTGCCTCACTGTGTGCTGCTGCTGCTGCTGCTCTGCCTCCCTGTGTGCTGCTGCTGCTGCTGCTCTGCCTCCCTGTGTGCTGCTGCTGCTGCTGCTCTGCCTCCCTGTGTGCTGCTGCTGCTGCTGCTCTGCCTCCCTGTGTGCTGCTGCTGCTGCTGCTCTGCCTCCCTGTGTGCTGCTGCTGCTGCTCTGCCTCCCTGTGTGCTGCTGCTGCTGCTGCTCTGCCTCACTGTGTGCTGCTGCTGCTGCTCTGCCTCACTGTGTGCTGCTGCTGCTGCTGCTCTGCCTCACTGTGTGCTGCTGCTGCTGCTGCTCTGCCTCCCTGTGTGCTGCTGCTGCTGCTGCTCTGCCTCCCTGTGTGCTACTGCTGCTGCTGCTCTGCCTCACTGTGTGCTGCTGCTGCTGCTGCTCTGCCTCCCTGTGTGCTGCTGCTGCTGCTGCTCTGCCTCCCTGTGTGCTGCTGCTGCTGCTCTGCCTCCCTGTGTGCTGCTGCTGCTGCTGCTCTGCCTCACTGTGTGCTGCTGCTGCTGCTCTGCCTCACTGTGTGCTGCTGCTGCTGCTGCTCTGCCTCACTGTGTGCTGCTGCTGCTGCTGCTCTGCCTCCCTGTGTGCTGCTGCTGCTGCTCTGCCTCCCTGTGTGCTACTGCTGCTGCTGCTCTGCCTCACTGTGTGCTGCTGCTGCTGCTGCTCTGCCTCCCTGTGTGCTGCTGCTGCTGCTGCTCTGCCTCCCTGTGTGCTGCTGCTGCTGCTCTGCCTCACTGTGTGCTGCTGCTGCTGCTCTGCCTCACTGTGTGCTGCTGCTGCTGCTGCTCTGCCTCCCTGTGTGCTGCTGCTGCTGCTGCTCTGCCTCCCTGTGTGCTGCTGCTGCTCTGCCTCACTGTGTGCTGCTGCTGCTCTGCCTCCCTGTGTGCTGCTGCTGCTCTGCCTCACTGTGTGCTGCTGCTGCTGCTGCTCTGCCCCACTGTGTGCTGCTGCTGCTGCTCTGCCTCCCTGTGTGCTGCTGCTGCTGCTCTGCCTCCCTGTGTGCTGCTGCTGCTGCTGCTCTGCCTCCCTGTGTGCTGCTGCTGCTCTGCCTCACTGTGTGCTGCTGCTGCTGCTGCTCTGCCTCCCTGTGTGCTGCTGCTGCTGCTGCTCTGCCTCCCTGTGTGCTGCTGCTGCTGCTGCTCTGCCTCCCTGTGTGCTGCTGCTGCTGCTCCTCTGCCTCCCTGTGTGCTGCTTCTGCCTCCCTGCTCTGCCTCACTGCTCCTGGCCAATGTGTTCTGCTCTGCCTCATGCTTCAGACCAGCTTGGCCCTGATGCTTTGGGCTTGAGCTGCCTGCAAGCTGCAGTGCCTCAGTTCCCCAGGAGAAGCCATTGCAGTGCCTCAGGCCCTGGCAAGCAGTGCCACTGCCATGCTGCTCCCTGCACAGCTGCCAGAGATGCTGCTGCACCTCTGCCAACCTCCCTGCCCAGAGGGACCAGGATCAGCTCAGACATCCTCTGCCTCTTGCCCAGCACCCTGGGAACACCTGGAAGCCTCTCAAGGGCTGAGCAGTTCCAACCCTGCCACAGAGGAGCCAGGGACTGTCTGGAAGCTTCCATTCCACCACAGTGAGTGGCACAGAGCTGCCCTAGGGCTCCAGGCTGCCTTTTACCTGTGAGTGTGGCAAAGCCACTTTGTGGCCAAACCTTTCCCATTCTCTCTGAGCCTCCTAAGTGAATGAATTGCCCAGAAGCAGCCTGGGGAAGCTTTTCCCCACCCAACCAGAGCCCAAAATGAACTCATTTGTGCCTAGTTGTGGGTGAGGCTTTGGGGGGAATAAAATTAACTCCATCTTTTGTAACTGCTGCCTCATTAATTGCCCCAATTAGATCAAGTGGCATAAAACAGAGCAGCTCCACCTGCCCCATGTCTCCAATGTGGACAAACTACAATCCAAGAGCTCTGAACCCCTTTGCTCTGGTCCCCACTGGCCAAAATACATGCAGAGGGAAGGGAGCAATCAGTTTGTTTCATGTGAAGCTGAAAACACAGATCAGGCCTTCCCCACATGCCAGGGTTGGGAAGGGAGGGAAGTGGCACAGGGAGTTACCTTCACAGTGTGGTCGTCGGCAGCAGAGGCCAACCACTTCCCGTCGGGGCTGAAGCGCAGGCAGCGAACTGCTTCTGTGTGACCCTGAAGTGAGAAGCAAACAACTTTGCCTTCCCTTCCCCTTCCTAGCTCCTTTCCTTCCCCCTTCCTAGCTCCTTTCCTTCTCCTCTCCTAGCTCCTTTCCCTTCCCCCTTCCTAGCTCCTTTCCTTCCCCCTCTCCTAGCTCCTTTCCTTCCCCCTCTCCTAGCTCCTTTCCTTCCCCCTCTCCTAGCTCCTTTCCTTCCCCCTCTCCTAGCTCCTTTCCTTCCCCCTCTCCTAGCTCCTTTCCTTCCCCCTCTCCTAGCTCCTTTCCTTTCCCCCTCTCCTAGCTCCTTTTCCCCTTCCTAGCTCCTTTCCCCCTTCCTAGCTCCTTTTCCTTCCCCTCTCCTAGCTCCTTTCCTTTCCCCCTTCCTAGCTCCTTTCCTTCCCCCTCTCCTAGCTCCTTTCCTTCCCCCTCTCCTAGCTCCTTTCCTTCCCCCTCTCCTAGCTCCTTTCCTTCCCCCTCTCCTAGCTCCTTTCCTTCCCCCTCTCCTAGCTCCTTTCCTTCCCCCTCTCCTAGCTCCTTTCCTTCCCCCTCTCCTAGCTCCTTTCCTTCCCCCTCTCCTAGCTCCTTTCCTTCCCCCTCTCCTAGCTCCTTTCCTTCCCCCTCTCCTAGCTCCTTTCCTTCCCCCTCTCCTAGCTCCTTTCCTTCCCCCTCTCCTAGCTCCTTCCCTTCCCCCTCTCCTAGCTCCTTTCCTTCCCCCTCTCCTAGCTCCTTTCCTTCCCCCTCTCCTAGCTCCTTTCCTTCCCCCTCTCCTAGCTCCTTTCCTTCCCCCTCTCCTAGCTCCTTTCCTTTCCCCTCTCCTAGCTCCTTTCCTTCCCCCTCTCCTAGCTCCTTTCCTTCCCCCTCTCCTAGCTCCTTTCCTTCCCCCTCTCCTAGCTCCTTTCCTTCCCCCTCTCCTAGCTCCTTTCCTTCCCCCTCTCCTAGCTCCTTTCCTTCCCCCTCTCCTAGCTCCTTTCCTTCCCCCTCTCCTAGCTCCTTTCCTTCCCCCTCTCCTAGCTCCTTTCCTTCCCCCTCTCCTAGCTCCTTTCCTTCCCCCTCTCCTAGCTCCTTTCCTTCCCCCTCTCCTAGCTCCTTTCCTTCCCCCTCTCCTAGCTCCTTTCCTTCCCCCTCTCCTAGCTCCTTTCCTTCCCCCTCTCCCAGCTCCTTCCCTCTCCCCTCTCCCAGCTCCTTCCCTCTCCCCTCTCCCAGCTCCTTCCCTCTCCCCTCTCCCAGCTCCTTCCCTCTCCCCTCTCCCAGCTCCTTCCCTCTCCCCTCTCCCAGCTCCTTCCCTCTCCCCTCTCCCAGCTCCTTCCCTCTCCCCTCTCCCAGCTCCTTCCCTCTCCCCTCTCCCAGCTCCTTCCCTCTCCCCTCTCCCAGCTCCTTCCCTCTCCCCTCTCCCAGCTCCTTCCCTTTCCCCTCTCCCAGCTCCTTCCCTTTCCCCTCTCCCAGCTCCTTCCCTTTCCCCTCTCCCAGCTCCTTCCCTTTCCCCTTCCCAGCTCCTTTCTTAGCTCCTCTCCTAGCTCCTTCCCTTTCCCCTCTCCTAGCTCCTTTCCCCCTTCCTAGCTCTTTTTCTTTCCCCTCTCCTAGCTCCTTTCTTAGCTCCTCTCCTAGCTCCTCTCCTTCCCCCTCTCCTAGCTCCTTTCCTTTCCCCCTTCCTAGCTCCTTCCCTTTCCCCTTCCCAGCTCCTTTCCTTTCCCCTTCCCTTTCCCCTCTCCTAGCTCCTTCCCTTTCCCCTCTCCTAGCTCCTTCCCTTCCCCCTCTCCTAGCTCCTTCCCTTCCCCCTCTCCTAGCTCCTTCCCTTCCCCCTCTCCTAGCTCCTTCCCTTCCCCCTCTCCTAGCTCCTTCCCTTCCCCCTCTCCTAGCTCCTTCCCTTTCCCCTTCCCTTTCCCCTCTCCTAGCTCCTTCCCTTTCCCCTCTCCTAGCTCCTTCCCTTTCCTCTTCTCTAGCACCTTTCCTTTCCCCTTCCTTTTCACTGCCTTTGTTTCTTTCCTTTCACTATTTTCCTTTCTGACCTCTCCATTCCCCTCCTCTCACCTCTCCATTCCCCTCCTCTCACCTCTCCATTCCCCTCCTCTCACCTCTCCATCCCCCCCCTCTCACTTCTCCATCCCCCCCCCCCCCTTAAAAGCCTTCAAGAAGGGAATCATCTGAATGCAGTGGGGATTGGGATGGTGACAGCATTCCCAGTTTGCTCTCCAAGCAGACTTGGAGAAGCCAATGAAGCCAAGCAGGCTACAGCCCAGCAACTCCTGCACCACCCAGCTCATGTCCCAGAGAGCCTGCAAAGGTTTGCCAGGTCCTGTCCCAAATCCTGCAGCTCTGATTTCCATACTGGAAAACTGGGAAGGAAAACTTCACTGCAAGGTTTGCTCAGAGCCCCTCAGCACAAACTCTACTCCCTTCTCCATGAAGCCAAGCAGATTCCAGCCCAGCAACTCCTGCACCACCCAGCTCATGTCCCAGAGAGCCTGCAAAGGTTTGCCAGGTCCTGTCCCAAATCCTGCAGCTCTGATTTTCCATACTGGAAAACTGGGAAGGGAAACCTCACTGCAAGGCTTGCTCAGAGCCCCTCAGCACAAACCTCTCTCCCCTCTCCATGAAGCCAAGCAGGCTACAGCCCAGCAACTCCTACACCATCCAGCTCATGTCCCAGAGAGCCTGCAAAGGTTTGCCAGGTCCCATCCCAAATCCTGCAGCTCTGATTTTCCATACTGGAAAACTGGGAAGGGAAACCTCACTGGAAACCTTGCTCAGAGCCCCTCCCCTCTTCCCCTAAAAGCAAAGGGATGGCTCTTACCTTGTACCTGAAGACGCAGCCTTTCCTCCTCACATCCCACAGCTAGGAGGAAGCAAAGCAACCAAGAGCCAAGTTTAGAGCAGTGAGGAGCCCCAAGCAATCCCCTCAAGGACCAATCCCTTCCTGTCACCACCCTGAGAGGCACTGCAGAAAGACTGAAGGGGTTGCCTGACCCCCTGCTTGCTTCAGGGGGGACCTCCTCAGCTAATAGCCCAAGCAAGAGCCACTTCTGCAGGGCATTTCTTACCACAGCAGCTCAGTTCCCACAGACACAGAATGGGCTGGGTTGGAAAGGACCTGGGAGATCATCCAGTTCCAACCCTCCTGCCACAGGCAGGGGACACTTCCCACCAGCACAGGTTGCTCAAGGCCTCATCCAACCTGGCACTGAACACTTCCAGGGATGAGATGTCCACAACTTGATCCAGTGCCTCCCTGCCCTCACTCTAATGAATTTCTTCCTCCTCATAGGTGTTTGAGGCCAGGCTGGCTGAGGCTGTGGGCAGCCTGCTCTAGGGTAGGGTGTCCCTGGGCATGGCAGAGGGGTTGGCACTGCTTGATCCTTCTGGTACCTTCCAACCCTGACTGATGCTATGATCTCCAGTCTCCATCTCCCCTCTTCCAGCTGAAATCCATTCTCCCCTCAATCCTGTCACCACAAGCCCTTGTCAGAAGTCCCTTCCCAGGCACTGGAAGGCTGCTAATATCCAAATGAAATAGCAGCCTGATGAAGCAGATGGAACCCCACAGCCATCAGGGCATCTGTGTGCTGGCTGCCACCAGCCTCTGGCTTGGCAATTCCCAAGGAGCCACATTCCACAGCAGAGGAGTCAGACTCCTGAGCCTGACCCCCACAGGAAGGAGAGCAGGGGAAGGGGAGAGAGAGGGAAGAGAGCAGGGGAAGGGGAGAGAGAGGGAAGAGAGCAGGGGAAGGGGAGAGAGAGGGAAGAGAGCAGGGGAAGGGGAGAGAGAGGGAAGAGAGCAGGGGAAGGGGAGAGAGAGGGAAGAGAGCAGGGGAAGGGGAGAGAGAGGGAAGAGAGCAGGGGAAGGGGAGAGAGAGGGAAGAGAGCAGGGGAAGGGGAGAGAGAGAGGCAGAGAGGGAAGAGAGCAGAGAGGAGAGCAGAGGAAGCTGCCAAAACACAGGCAGAGAGTTCCCAAGGGTCTCACACCCACACCTGCCCACGCACACCCAGACGATGCTGCTGCTGCTGCTGCTGCCACCACCACCACCAGCTTGGCTCCAAACACCACCTGGAAGCCTTCCAGACCATGCCAAAACTGGCAAAGCAAGAGGGGAACCTCTAAGGGTTTACCTTAATGTTTGTGTCCAGAGAGCCAGATGCCACAAAGCTTCCAAAGGGGTGGAAATCAAGGCTGCAGATGCTTGCTTTGTGACCCAGCAAGGTACGAAGAACTGGGAAGGGAAGCAGCAGAGCAAGGAGAAGGGAAGAGGAAGCAAACAACTTAGTTGTTGATTTGGCCCTCAAAGACCATGCAGGAGCTAGGCTGGGCTCCTCATCAGGGATAGAATCAGTCAGGGTTGGAAAAGACCACAAGGATCAGTCAGTTCCAACCCAAAAGTGGGCATGAAAGAGAAGAAAACCTCATTCAAAACTTACTTTTGGCAGCTCCCAGGTCCCAAACTCGAATGGAGCCTGACTGAGAGCCTGCAACAATGAGTTCCTCGTTGGGGTTGATCTGTAGGCTCTCAATGGGTGTTGTGTGGCCTGTCAGACTCTGCAGAGAGAAAGAGAAGCCCAGGGTCAGGGTCAGCACCTACTGACATGGCCCTGCTCACACCCAGCTGCCAGCCACAAGCTGGAATCATGGAATGATCCTCCAAGGGCATCTTGGGCAACCTCCCTGCAGGCAGCAGGGACAGCTCCAACCAGAGCAGGTTGCTCAGGGTCACAGCAAGCCTGACCTTGAGTGTCTCCAAGGATGGAGCTTCCACCACCTGTGCCTCAGCCTCACTCTGCACAACTCCCTGCTGATGCCCAACCTAACTCTGCCCTGCTCCAGCTCCAAACCATTGCCCTCAGCCTGGCCCCACAGCCCCTTCTGAGCAGTCCCTCCCCAGCCTGCCTGCAGCTCCCCTGCAGACACTGAACTGCAGCTCTGAGCTCTCCCTGCAGCCTTCTCTCCTCCAGGCTGCACAGCCCCAACTCTGCCAGCCTGTGCCCACAGCAGAGCTTCTCACAGCATCTTGATGGCCTCCTCTGGACCCTCTCCAGGTCTCTCTTGTGTTCAGACCCCACAGCTGCCCCCAGCCCTGCAGCTGAGCTCTCCCCAGAGCAGAGGGGCAGGATCTCCTCTCTCCACCTCTGCCCACGCTGCTGTGGGTGCAGCCCAGGCTGCCCTTGGCCTTCTGTGCTGCCAGTGCCCACTGCTGCCTCCTGCCCAGCTTCTCCCCCATCAGCACCCCCCAAGCCCTTCTCTGCAGGGCTGCTCTCAACCTCCTCACCTCCACACTGCATTGGTATCAAGCACTGCCCCGACCTAGGTGCAGAACCTTGCACTTGGCCTTACTGAAGACCTCAGGAGCTGAAACTCAGCTTCTGGCTGTGCCACCAACCCTTCTGCCTCACCAGCTACCCCTCTGGCAGAGCCCAGCCTGCAAGCCCAGCCCTGCACACAGCACCAGGCTCAGCTCCTCCAGCCCAGCTCACCTTCTGCAGAGCTCTTCAAGGCCCAGAGAGGTTCTCTTGCCCCTCTGCTTTGCCCTGCTGAGACCACAGCTGCAGTGCTGTGCCCAGCTCTGGGCTGCCCAGTGCCAGAGGGACAGGGACCTGCTGGAGAGGCTGTGAGGATGCTGAAGGGACTGAAACATCTCTGCTGTGGAGAGAGGCTGAGAGCCCTGGGGCTGGTTAATGTGGAGAGGAAAAGGCTGAGAGGGGACCTGATTAATGGCTGAGGGGTGGGTGGCAAGAAGAAGGTGGCAAGAAGTGGGGGTGGTGCCCACTGATGGGACAAGAAAAAACAAGGTACAAACTGGAACCCAGAGAGCTCCACAACTTGTTTGGTGTGAGGGTGCTGGAGGCCTGGAGCAGGCTGCCCAGAGAGGCTGTGGAGTCTCCTGCTCTGGAGGCTTTCAAGCCCAACCTGGATGTGTTCCTCTGTGCCCTGCTCTGGGTACCTCTACTCTGGCTTAGGGGTTGGATTGGATGACCTCCCAAAGGTCCTTTCCAACCTCTACCCTCCTCTGACTCTGAGATGCACCAAGAGAAGCACAGGTTTAGGTTCAGCTCTTAAGTGTGAGTGCCCAGACCAAGGCTCACACATCCTTTGCTCTAAATGGGTCACCAAAGTGTCATGAAGCTGCTACAAACTCAAAGCAGGAGCAAAAAGCTGCTCTGAAACACTGCCAGGAGCAAGAAGAGAGCACAAGCAGGAAGCCAGGAAGCTCCACCTCAGCATGAGGAGCCACTTGTTTGGTGTGAGGGTGCTGGAACCCTGGAGCAGGGTGCCAGAGAGGCTGTGGAGTCTCCTGCACTTGGAAACTTTCATGCCCAACCTGGATGTGTTCCTGTGTGCCCTGCTCTGGCTTAGGGGTTGGATTGGATGATCTCCAAAGGTCCTTTCCAACCTCTACCCTTCTCTGACTCTGTGATGCACCAAGAGAAGCACAGGTTTAGGTTCAGCTCTTAAGTGTGAGTGCCCAGACCAAGGCTCACACATCCTTTGCTCTAAATGGGTCAACCCAAGTGTCATGAACCTGTTACAAACTCAAAGCAGGAGCAAAATGCTGCTCTGGAACACTGCCAGGAGCAAGGAGTCAACTGTGGGTGGCAGAGTGGTAAGGTGGTGCTGAAGCTCCTTTCATCCCTTCAGCTTACCAATGCCACAAGTATTTAGAGAGGAAGGGCAGCAATTAACTACACCACAAGCATGGGAGGGAAGAGATTGAGGCTTGAGGAGAGCACATTTAGACTGGAGACTAGGAAGAAATTGTTGGCAGTGAGGGTGGGGAGAGCCTGGCACAGGCTGCCCAAGGAGGTTGAGGAGCACAGAGACACAGTGAGGGTGAGGAGAGCCTGGCACAGGTTGCCCAGGGAGATTGTGGAGCACAGAATGGATTGAAGCTTGAGGAAGGCAGATTGAGAGTGGAGATGAAGAAGACTTTAGTGCCAGGCTGAGGGCCAATGGCTTTGAGCTGAGAGAGGAGAGAGAGAGAATGGAGATGAGGATGGAATTGTTGGCAGTGAGGGCGAGGAGAGCCAGGCACAGGTTGCCCAGGGAGGTTGTGGAGCACAGAGACACAGTGAGGGTGAGGAGAGCCTGGCACAGGTTGCCCAGGGAGGTTGTGGAGCACAGAGACACAGTGAGGGTGGGCAGAGCCTGGCACAGGTTGCCCAGGGAGGTTGTGGAGCACAGAGACACAGTGAGGGTGAGGAGAGCCTGGCACAGGTTGCCCAGGGAGGTTGTGGAGCACAGAGACAGTGAGGGTGGGCAGAGCCTGGCACAGGTTGCCCAGGGAGGTTGTGGAGCACAGAATCACAGTGAGGGTGGGCAGAGAGTGGCACAGGTTGCCCAGGGAGGTTGTGGAGCAGAGACACAGCGAGGGTGGGGAGAGGCTGGCACAGGTTGCCCAGGGGAGGTTGTGGAGCACAGAATCACAGTGAGGGTGGGTAGAGCCTGGCACAGGCTGCCCAGGGGAGGTTGTGGAGCACAGAATCACAGTGAGGGTGGGCAGAGCCTGGCACAGGTTGCCCAGGGGAGGTTGTGGAGCACAGAGACACAGTGAGAGTGGGGAGAGCCGGGCACAGGCTGCCCAGGGGAGGTTGTGGAGCACAGAATGTGATCAAAGAGCTGTGCCCACCTCTGCAGCCTGCCCAGGTGCCTCTGGCTGCCATCCCTGCCCTGCAGCCTGCCTGCTGCAGCACACAGCTTGGTGTGGGCAGCAAACCTGCTGAGGCTGCACTCAGTGCCCTTGCCCACAGCACCCACAGAGACGTTGATCCTTCACAACTCCCAGAGCTCACAGCCCAACGACCTCACCCCTCACTCCTCCACCTTCCCCCCCTCAGCACTGCACCTCCCCAGGCCTGTCCTTACCATGATGCAGTTGGGCTTGTTGACAGCCCAGATGTTGACTCGGCAGTCATCCCCTCCTGTCACCAGCAGCCGGCCTGAGCTCTTCCCCAGCACCAGCGAGGACACATTGCTGCTGTGAGCTGTGATCTCCTCTGCACAGAACAAAGCAGACACTTCTCAGCCACCAGCAGAACCACTGCCCCCCTGCCAGCCCTCCCAAACACCCAGACAATAAAACCCATTCCTTTCTTCAGGTGACCTTTGCAGGGGCCAAGCTGCAGCAGCTCCAACCTTGAGATAAGAACTCCCAGCCTTATCTTGCTGCAAACAGCTCTCTTCCAGTCCCTGACCACTCCTGCACTCAAGACATTTGTCCTCATCTCTAACCTAACCCTCCCCTGCTGCAGCTTGAGGCCATCTCCTCTTCTCCTGGCCTTAGCTACTTGGGAGAAGAGGCCAAGAGCAGCTTCAGTGCAGTCTCCTCTTAGGGAGCTGCAGAGAGCAATGAGGGCTGCCCTCAGCCTCCTCTTCTCCAAGCTAACCAACCCCAGCTCCTTCAGCCTCTCCACATAACTCATGCTCTACAAACCCCTCACCACCTTCCAACTCCTATCACTCTACCAAGAAACAAGCCTGGGGCACAGAGTTGCCAAGGAAACATCTCTCCAAACCCCCCTCCAGCTTCCAACCCCTATCACTCTACCAAGAAACAAGCCTGGGCCAAAAAGATGCCAAAGAAACATCTTGGCTGAGACATTCAGGGAGCTGTAGAGAGCAATGAGGGCTGCCCTCAGCCTCCTCTTCTCCAAGCTAACCAACCCCAGCTCCTTCAGCCTCTCCACTTAACTCATGCTCTCCAAACCCCTCTCCAGCTTCCAACCTCTATCACTCTACCAAGAAACAAGCCTGGGGCATAGAGATGCCAAAGAAACATCTCTCCAAACCCCTCTCCAGCTTCCAATCCTTATCACTCTACCAAGAAACAAGCCTGGGGCACAGAGTTGCCAAAGAAACATCTCTCCAAACCCCCCTCCAGCTTCCAACCCCTATCACTCTAACCAATAAACAATCCTGGAGCATAGAGATGCCAAAGAAACATCTCTACAAACCCCTCACCACCTTCCAACTCCTATCACTCTACCAAGAAACAAGCCTGGGGCACAGAGTTGCCAAAGAAACATCTCTACAAACCCCTCTCCAGCTTCCAATCCTTATCACTCTACCAAGAAACAAGCCTGAGCCAAAGAGATGCCAAAGCAGCATCTTGGCTGAGACACTTGGGTTGTCACACTGCCTTTTTAAACCCACTCCAAACACTGGCAGGGGCTTCAGGTTGATGTCTTTACCAATTCCTTCCTCCTTTGAGCCTGCAGCCTCCTCTCAGGGAGCTGTAGAGAGTAATGAGGGCTGCCCTCAGCCTCCTCTTCTCCAAGCTAACCAACCCCAGCTCCTTCAGCCTCTCGACTCATGCTCTACAAACCCCTCTCCACCTTCCAATCCTTATCACTCTACCAAGAAACAAGCCTGAGCCAAAGAGATGCCAAAGAAACATCTCTCCAAACCCCTCTCCACCTTCCAATCCTTATCACTCTACCAAGAAACAAGCCTGGGCCAAAAAGATGCCAAAGAAACATCTTGGCTGAGACATTCAGGGAGCTGTAGAGAGCAATGAGGGCTGCCCTCAGCCTCCTCTTCTCCAAGCTAACCAACCCCAGCTCCTTCAGCCTCTCTACATAACTCATGCTCTTCAAATCCATCACCACCTTCCAACCCCTATCACTCTACCAAGAAACAAGCCTGGGGCAAAGAGATGCCAAAGAAATTCTTGGCTGAGACATTCAGGGAGCTGCAGAGAGCAAGGAGGGCTGCCCTCAGCCTCCTCTTCTCCAAGCTAACCAACCCCAGCTCCTTCAGCCTCTCTACATAACTCATGCTCTTCAAATCCATCACCACCTTCCAACCCCTATGACTCTAACCAAGAAACAAGCCTGGAGCAAGAGATGCCAAAGCAGCATCTTGGCTGAGACACTTGGGTTGTCACACTGCCTCTTTAAACCCACTCCAAACACTGGCAGGGGCTTCAGGTTGATGTCTTCACCTATTTCTTCCTCCTCTGAGCACTGCTGGGATTTGCAGGCCCTGAAAAGCTCTGCCAAAAGCCCAAGCAGCAACCACAGAGCAGTTTTCATTCAGGAGGAGCAGCTGAGAGTGTTCAGCCTGAAGAAGAGGAGGTTGAGTGGAGACCTTGATGCTCTCTGCAGCTCCCTGAGAGGAGGCTGCAGTGAGGTGGGATTGGACTCTGCTCCCTAGGCTCAGGTGGTCCAGTGGAAGGTGGCAGAGGAGGTGGCACTGGATGGTCTTTAAGGTCCCTTCCAATTCAAAGCGTTCTGTGAGCTCAGTGTGGCAGCAGGAAAGCAGCTCCTTGCTGCAGGAAGGACACTGAGGGGCTGCAGCAGCTCCAGAGAAGGGCAGGAAAGGGTCTGGAGCAGAGGGCTGAGGTCCTCCTGAGGGAACTGGGGGTGTGCAGCGTGGAGAACAGGAGGCTGAGGAAGAGCTCATTGCTCTCTGCAGCTCCCTCAGAGGAGGTTGCAGACACCTGGGGTTGGGCTCTGCTGCCTGGGCTCAGGGGATAAGAAGAGAGAAACTGACCTGGAAGTGTGCCAGGGGAGGCTTAGGTTGGAAAGGAGGAGAAATTCCTTTGGTGCCAGAGTGGTCAGGGCTTGGCAGAGGCTGCCCAGGGGAGGTGGTGCAGTGCCCATGCCTGGAGGTGCTCCAGAACCCTGTGGCCATGGCACTTAGGGTCAGGGTTTGATGCCCATGGTGGGGTTGGGTTGCTGCTGGGACTGGATGATCTCAGAGAGCTTTGCCAAACCCAAACCATTCCAAGATTCTATGAACCAAACCTCCTTTGGTTTCCTTAAGAGAGCCACAAACAGGCCTGAATTTTTGTTGCTTCTTGTTGGTAGCAAATCAAAGAACAGAACAGCTCCAAGGTGACAGAGCTCAACCCTTTGGCCACAGCAGCCCCAAGCAGCAGTGCAGGCTGGGGCCAGAGGGGCTGAGAGCAGGCAGGCAGAGAGGGCCCTGGGGGTGCTGTGAGAGAGCAGCTGCAGAGGAGGCAGCAGTGTGCCCAGGTGGGCAGCAGAGCCAGTGGCAGCCTGGGCTGGCTGAGGAGCAGTGTGGGCAGCAGGAGAAGGGAGGTTCTTGTGCCCCTGTGCCCAGCCCTGCTCAGGCCAGCCCTGGAGTGCTGTGTCCAGCTGTGGGCTCCTGAATTGCAGAGAGCTGCTGAGGTGCTGGAAGGTGCTGAGAGAAGGGCAGCAAGGCTGGGGAGGGGCCTGGAGCACAGCCCTGTGAGGAGAGGCTGAGGGAGCTGGGGGGGTGCAGGCTGCAGCAGAGGAGGCTCAGGGCAGAGCTGATTGCTGCCTGCAGCTGCCTGCAGGGAGGCTGTAGCCAGGTGGGGTTGGGCTCTGGTGCCAGGCAGGCAGCAGCAGCAGAAGGGGCCCCAGGCTGAAGCTGTGGCAGGGCAGGTGTGGGCTGGCTGTGAGGAGGAAGCTGCTGGCAGAGAGAGTGATTGGCACTGGCATGGGCTGCCCAGGGAGGTGGTAGAGTGGCCATGGCTGGAGATGCTCCAGAACCCTGTGGCCATGGCACCTGGGGCCAGGGTTTGATGACCATGGTGGGGTTGGGGTGCAGCTTGGATTGGATGACCTCAGAGAGCTTTCCCAACCCAGACAATTCTATCATTCAAAAAATGATCCAAGTCAAAAGCCCAGAAACTGCTTCCTCAGCTCAGCCTGCATAACAGATGTCCAATTTTCTGCTGGCTAAACCCAGCTCAGTGCTAAGAAGGCCCTCTAAGAGGGATGGAAGTTGATGTCAGTGTGCAGTTCTTTCTTCTTCTTAAGGTGGGAACCTTCTGTGTCAGTACAGCTATAGAAAAATAAAGGGGGGAGGCAATGGCAAGCACCAATGCAGGCTGGGCAGTGCCAGGCTGCAGAGCAGCCCTGAGCAGAGGCACTTGGGGGTGCTGCTGGAGGAGAAGCTCAGCAGGAGCCAGCAGTGTGCACTTGCAGCCCAGAGAGCCAAGCAGAGCCTGGGCTGCAGCAGCAGCAGTGTGGGCAGCAGGGCCAGGGAGGGGATTCTGCCCCTCTGCTCTGCTCAGCTGAGAGCCCACCTGGAGTCCTGCATCCAGTGCTGGAGCCCCTGGCACAAGAGGGCTGTGGAGATGCTGCAGAGTGTCCAGAGCAGGGCCAGGAGGATGCTGAGAGGCTGCAGCAGCTCTGCTGTGAGCACAGCCTGAAAGAGTTGGGGCTGTGCAGGCTGCAGCAGAGGAGGCTCCCAGGGGACCTTCTGGTGGCCTTGCAGCATCTGCAGGGGGCTGCAAAAAAGCTGGGCAGGGACTTTGGAGGCTGTGAGGGAGTGGCAGGAGTGGGGAGAATGGAGCAAAGCTGGAGGTGGGGAGAGTGAGGCTGGAGGGGAGGAGGAAGTTGCTGAGCAGGAGAGTGGGGAGAGGCTGGAATGGGTTGCCCAGGGAGGGGGTTGAGGCCCCATGGCTGGAGGTGTTTGAGGCCAGGCTGGCTGAGGCTGTGTGCAGCCTGCTCTAGGGTAGGGTGTCCCTGGGCATGGCAGGGGTTGGCACTGCCTGCTCCTTCTGCTCCCTCCCAGCCCTGCCTGATTCTATGCCCAACTCCAGCTTGCTGTGGAAGTGGAGTTTCAGGGCTGCAGTGGCAGCACAGCCAAATGGCTTTGGGCTCAGACAGTAAAGTGTAAAGGCACAGAACTCTTTCTGGTCACTGGTATGAAGCTCACACAGCCCTGACCTACCTACCCATTGCTTCTGAGCATCCCTCAACAGCCCCTAGGAGATAACTCAGAGGGTGATTGTGGTAACCAGCAGTGGCTTCACCAGGGGCAAATCAGGCCTCACATGGGTGGCTTTTAATGAGGAAACAACAGTGGACAAGGGAAGGGCAACTGACAGCATCTACCTGGACCTAAAGCATTTGGCTCTGTCCCACAGGACATCCTGGTCACCCAAGTGGAAACACACAGACTGGGTGGGTAAGGAAGGGGCTGGAAGGTGGCAGGCAGAGAGTGGTGGTCAAGGGCACAGTGGCCACCTGCAGACCAGGGCCAAGTGGGGTCCCTCAGGGGTCAGTGCTGGGGAACATCTTTGCCAGTGCCATGGGCAGAGCAAGCAAGGCTGCAGCTGGCACCAAGCTGTGTGGCACAGGGGACTTGCTAGAGGGCAGGGATCCATGCAGAGGGAGCTGGGCAGGCTGCAGAGCTGTGCCCAGGCCAAGCTCATGGCATTCAACAAGGCCAAGTGGAAGGTCCTGCAGCTGGGTGGGAGCAATCCCAGGCACAGCTCCAGGCTGGGTGGGGAATGGCTGAGAGCAGCTCTGAGGAACAGGACCTGGGGGTGTGGGGTGAGGAAAAGCTCAACAGGAGCTGAGAGCAGCCCTGAGGAGCAGGACCTGGGGGTGTGGGGTGAGGAAAAGCTCAACAGGAGCTGAGAGCAGCTCTGAGGAACAGGACCTGGGGGTGTGGGGTGAGGAAAAGCTCAACAGGAGCTGAGAGCAGCTCTGAGGAACAGGACCTGGGGGTGTGGGGTGAGGAAAAGCTCAACAGGAGCTGAGAGCAGCTCTGAGGAACAGGACCTGGGGGTGTGGGGTGAGGAAAAGCTCAACAGGAGCTGAGAGCAGCTCTGAGGAACAGGACCTGGGGGTGTGGGGTGAGGAAAAGCTTAAGAGGAGCAGGACCTGGGGGTGTGGGGTGAGGAAAAGCTCAGCAGGAGCAGGACCTGGGGGTGTGGGGTGAGGAAAAGCTCAACAGGAGCTGAGAGCAGCTCTGAGGAACAGGACCTGGGGGTCTGGGGTGAGGAAAAGCTTAAGAGGAGCAGGACCTGGGGGTCTGGGGTGAGGAAAAGCTCATGAGGAGCAGGACCTGGAGGTGTGGGGTGAGGAAAAGCTCAGCAGGACCTGGGGGTGTGGGGTGAGGAAAAGCTCAGCAGGAGCAGGACCTGGGGGTGTGGGGTGAGGAAAAGCTCAGCAGGAGCAGGACCTGGGGGTGTGGGGTGAGGAAAAGCTCAGCAGGAGCAGGACCTGGGGGTGTGGGGTGAGGAAAAGCTCAGCAGGAGCAGGACCTGGGGGTGTGGGGTGAGGAAAAGCTCAGCAGGAGCAGGACCTGGGGGTGTGGGGTGAGGGAAAGCTCCGCAGGAGCCTGCTGAGGGCTTGGGGCAGCAGCAGCAGCAGCAGCAGCAGCAGGCCCAGAGCTGTTCCCCCTCTGCTGCTCTGCTTTCAGAACGCATCTCCGGGAGCTAAAAGCTGCAGCCTAACAACTCAGCCCTCACGCCCAGGGCAGGCATCAGGCAGTTCCTGTCACAAACAGGCCTCTTCCCACCCCCATACAGCCGGGGAGGCTCCTCCGCCCTGCCCTGCCCTGCCCTGCCCTGCCCGCCCCGGCCCCGCCGCCGCCGCCGCCACTCACGCAGCTTCCAGGCGGTCTTCGTGGTGACGGCCACGGCCATGGCTCCGCTCGGTGCCTCTCCCAAACGTTTTCTTCCTCCTCCTGGCCAGGCTCCGCCGGTTCGCCCGTCCTACCGCCGCCCAGCCCTCCGCCCCGGCGGCCCCTGCCGCTCTGCAGGCCAAACAACACCGGACGCCGTTACCGCCGCGGCCCCGGCGAGGCTGGGCCGAGCAGCAGGGCCTGCTGCCGCCGCCGCCGTGAAGTCCCGGTCAGCCCCCACCCCCCCCACAGCGCGGCCCGAGGGAGGCCTCACCGCTGACGACCATCACGGGAGCGACGAGGCCGGCGCGGAGCTCCGCCGGAGGGACGGGGGTGGGCGGGAAGCGCTGCCGCCAGCCGCCGCAGCCTCACCGGGCGACGAGGAGCTGCAGGGGGACGCTCAGACGGTGGTGTTCGGGCCAGGCCCGTCCGGCCGGAGCGGCGGCACCGGAGCCCAACCCCCGGCGGCGCCGCCGCCGCTTGACAACCGCCGCCGCCGCCGCACAACAAACCTGCCCCGCCCCCGCCCGGCCGCCACCAATCAGAGCCGCCGCTCGGCCCGGGGCCGCCAGCTTTCGGCCAATAGCGGCGGAGGGCGGGACTGTTGTCATAGCGACCGCAGAGCGGCCGGCCAATCGCGAAGGCTTTTCTTGGCGCAGCCTGTGGAGCGCAGCCAATAAGGGGAAGGGGGCGGGAAGAGCGGCGGCGGCGGCGGCGCCGGTGTGCGGAGGGACGAAGCTGCGCCCGGTCCGGCCGCGGCGCCCTGCGGAGCGGTGTCCTCCGCAGCGGTGTCCTCCGCAGCGGTGTCCTCCTCCTCCTCCTCCTCCTCCTCCTCCTCCGGCGAGCTGCGGCTGTGCCCCGAGGCTGGCAACGCTCCGAGGCTGGCATCGCTGTGTTGGCATGGCTGTGTTGGCATCGCTGTGCTCTCCAGGCGGTGTCAGCGGCGCTCCCGCGGCGAGCTGCGGCTGTGCCCCGAGGCTGGCATCGCGGCTGGCATGCTGTGCCCCGAGGCTGGCATCGCTCCGAGGCTGGCATCGCTGTGTTGGCATCGCTGTGTTCTCCAGGCAGTGCCGGCGGCGCTTCCGCGGCGAGCTGCGGCTGTGCTCCGAGGCTGGCATCGCTGTGTTGGCATCGCTGTGTTGGCATCGCTGTGCTCTCCAGGCGGTGTCAGCGGCGCCCCCGCGGCGAGCTGCGGCTGTGCCCCGAGGCTGGCATCGCTCCGAGGCTGGCATCGCTGTGTTCCTCTCCCTCTTTCCTCTCCCTTCCCCCCCTTCCCTCCCCTTTCCCCTCTTCCCTCTCTCCTTCCTTTCCACTCAGTGCCATGGTGTGGTTGTTTGGGCAGGGCTGAGTGCTAGGTTAGCACTGAGTGCCATGGTCTGGTTGCTTGGCATGGG
>NC_087283.1:21541237-21573737 GCF_015220805.1 Pogoniulus pusillus
TGCTGCAGGCTGCACCCCCCAGCTCCCTCAGCCTCTCCTCACAGGGCTGTGCTCCAGGCCCCTCCCCAGCCTTGCTGCCCTTCTCTCAGCACCTTCCAGCACCTCAGCAGCTCTCTGCAATTCAGGAGCCCACAGCTGGACACAGCACTCCAGGGCTGGCCTGAGCAGGGCTGGGCACAGTGGCACAAGAACCTCCCTTCTCCTGCTGCCCACACTGCTCCTGAGCCAGCCCAGGATGCCACTGGCTCTGCTGCCCACCTGGGCAACACTGCTGCCTCCTCTGCAGCTGCTCTCTCACAGCACCCCAGGGCCCTCTCTGCCTGCCTGCTCTCAGCCCCTCTGGCCCCAGCCTGCACTGCTGCTTGGGTCTGCTGTGGCCAAAGGGTTGAGCTCTGTCACCTTGGAGCTGTTCTGGTCTTTGATTTGCTATCCAACAAGAAGCATCAAAAATTCAGGCCTGTTGTGGCTCTCTTAAGGGAACCAAAGGAGGTTTGGTTCATAGAATCTTGGAATGGTTTGGGGTGGAAAAGGCCTCTGAGATCATCCAGTCCCAGCAGCAACCCAACCCCACCATGGGCATCAAACCCTGACCCTAAGTGCCATGGGCACAGGGTTCTGGAGCACCTCCAGGCATGGGCACTGCACCACCTCCCCTGGGCAGCCTCTGCCAAGCCCTGACCACTCTGGCACCAAAGGAAATCTTCCTCCTCTCCAATCTAACCTTCTCCTGGCACAATTCCAGGCCAGGTCCTCTCCTTCCATCCCCTGAGCCCAGGCAAGCAGAGCCCAGCCCCAGCTGGCTGCAGCTCCTCTCAGGCAGCTGCAGAGAGCAATGATCTCTCCCTCAGCCTCCTCTGCTCCACACTGCACACCCCCAGCTCCCTCAGCTGCTCCTCCCCAGCCCTCTGCTCCAGACCCTTCCCCACCTTTGTTGCCCTTCTCTGGACCTGCTCCAGCTCCTCAGTGTCCTTCCTGCAGCAAGGAGCTGCTTTCCTGCTGCCACACTGAGCTCACAGAAGGCTTTGAATTGGAAGGGACCTTAAAGACCATCCAGTGCCACCTCCTCTGCCACCTTCCACTGGGCCAGCTGGAGCTGTGCAGTGCCCTCCTGCCAGTGGAGCACACACAGAGCCTGGCAGCAGGGCTGGGAATACCTTTTCCAAGCGATCCTGGATGATGCTGAGCCTGTGCCTGAGCTGCTGCCTCAGGTCAGCCAAGCAGCTCTCTCTGACACGCAGAGCCTGCCTCCTGCTCAGGGGCTCTCCGTGGCCAACGGGACGAAGGAAAGGTGCCAGGAAATCCAGGGGCTGCTCCTCAGGTCCTGGCAGCTTCTCCTCCACTGTGCTCTTCTGGAAGGGAAAAGGATGGAGAGAGTCCCAGGCTGGCTCTGTGCTTGGCACTGCCCTGCCCCAGCTGCTTCCAACAGCTCAAGCGAAACAAAAGCCCAAAGCTCCTCCCCAGCCCTGCAGGGATTTGCTTCCAATCTTGGACCAGTTCAGACCCTGGAGGGAAGGATCCATCCAGAGGCACCAGGACAGGCTGCAGAGCTGAGCCCAAGCCAACCTTATGATGTTCAGCAAGGCCGAGGGCAAGGTCCTGCAGCTGGGGCAGGGCAGTGCCCAGCACAGAGCCAAGCTGGCTGAGCAGCTGGGGCAGGGCCCAGCAGAGAGCCAGGCTGGTGAGCAGCTGGGGCAGTGCCCAGCACAGAGCCAGGCTGGGGAGCAGCTGGGGCAGGGCAGTGCCCAGCAGAGAGCCAGGCTGGTGAGCAGCTGGGGCAGGGCAGTGCCCAGCACAGAGCCAGGCTGGTGAGCAGCTGGGGCAGTGCCCAGCACAGAGCCAGGCTGGGGAGCAGCTGGGGCAGGGCAGTGCCCAGCACAGAGCCAGGCTGGTGAGCAGCTGGGGCAGGGCAGTGCCCAGCAGAGAGCCAGGCTGGTGAGCAGCTGGGGCAGGGCAGTGCCCAGCAGAGAGCCAGGCTGGTGAGCAGCAGGGGCAGTGCCCAGCACAGAGCCAGGCTGGGTGAGCAGCTGGGGCAGGGCAGTGCCCAGCACAGAGCCAGGCTGGTGAGCAGCTGGGGCAGGGCAGTGCCCAGCACAGAGCCAGGCTGGGGAGCAGCTGGGACAGGGCAGTGCCCAGCAGAGAGCCAGGCTGGTGAGCAGCTGGGGCAGGGCAGTGCCAGCACAGAGAGCCAGGCTGGTGAGCAGCTGGGGCAGGGCAGTGCCCAGCACAGAGCCAGGCTGGTGAGCAGCTGGGGCAGTGCCCAGCACAGAGCCAGGCTGGGGAGCAGCTGGGGCAGGGCAGTGCCCAGCACAGAGCCAGGCTGGTGAGCAGCTGGGGCAGGCAGTGCCCAGCACAGAGCCAGGCTGGGGAGCAGCTGGGGCAGGGCAGTGCCCAGCACAGAGCCAGGCTGGAGAGCAGCTGGGGCAGGGCAGTGCCCAGCACAGAGCCAGGCTGGCTGAGCAGCTGGGGCAGGGCAGTGCCCAGCACAGAGCCAGGCTGGCTGAGCAGCTGGGGCAGGGCAGTGCCCAGCACAGAGCCAGGCTGGCTGAGCAGAGGCTGCAGAGCAGCCTGCAGCAGAAGGCCTTGGGGGGACCAGGGGGTGCCCAAGTGCCCAGCAGGCAGCACTGGTGGCTGCAGCCCAGAGCCAGCTGTGTGCTGGCTGCAGCCAGAGCAGGCAGAGCAGCAGCACAGGGAGGGGATTCTGCCCCTCCAATCTGCTCTGCTCAGCCCTCCCCTGCAGCACTGCCTCCAGCTCTGGGAACCCAGCACAGGAGGGGCCTGGAGCTGCTGGGCAGGGGCCAGAGGAGGCCACAGAGATGCTGAGAGGCTGCTGGAGAAGCTCTGCTGTGGGCACAGACTGGGAGAGTTGAGGCTGTGCAGCCTGGAGAAGGCTCCAAGGAGACCTCAGAGCAGCCTTGCAGTAAGCTGAAGGAGCTCCAGCAGAGCTGGGGAGGGACTTTGGACAAGAGCTGGCAGTGCCAGGATGAGGCACAAATGCTTTGAGCTGGGAGAAGGGAGATTCAGCTCCATTTTCAGGGGCAGTCAGTGAATCTGAGCTGACTTAACCCCTGCTGGGGTTTAGAGTCATAGAATGGTTTAGGTTAGAAGGAACCTCAAGGATCATCCAGTTCCAACCCCTGGTTTAGGTTAGAAGGAACCTCAAGGATCATCCAGTTCCAACCCCCTGCCATAGGCAGCTTTGGCTCTGGACATTTTAATGACCCCCTCCTCAGACAGAAGCATCTCCCTGTGGGGTTCTCTGTGTCCCAGGTCAGCAACATTGGGATGAAAGAAGTCTCCTTACCATGGCTTCATGTTGCTGCCTTCTCTTTTCATCCCTTTCTGTATCTGAAATGGGAAGGAACAACTTCACAGCAGCTTCTTTCTCCTCACACATCTTCAGGATGTCCAACACCTTCCAAAAGGTCAGAAGAGAAACCCCCCCTCAGCTTGTGCCCACCCTGGCAGCACTCTCCCATGCTTGCCCTGCTGCTGGCAGAGCAGATCTTGCCCCCAGGCACTGCAGCATGAGGTCAGACAGTGAAGATCTGCACAAGTGTGTCCAGTTTGGAGAAGAAGAGGCTGAGAGGAGTCTCTCTTCTGTCCTGCCCTTCTGTCCCTCCCCTCATTGCTCTCCACAGCTCCCTGGAAGCAGGTTGGAGTTGGCAGCTCTGTGCCAGCAGAGAACACAGGGAGGGGTTGTTGGTAGTGGTGGCACAAGGGGGACTGGGTTGGCACTGGAGCAGGGCAGGTGTAGGTTGGGCAGGACAGAAGAGAGACTCCCCTCAGCTTGTCCCCACCCTGGCAGCACTCTGCATGAGGTCAGACAGTGAAGATCTGCACAAGTGTGTCCACTTTGGGGAAGAAGAGGCTGAGAGGAGTCTCTCTTCTGTCCTACCCTTCTGTCCCTTCCCTCATTGCTCTCCACAGCTCCCTGAAAGCAGGTTGGAGTTGGCAGCTCTGTGCCAGCAGAGAACACAGGGAGGGGTTGTTGGTAGTGGTGGCACAAGGGGCAGTGAGTTGGCACTGGAGCAGGGCAGGTGTAGGTTGGAGAGGACAGAAGAGAGACTCCCCTGAGCTTGTCCCCACCCTGGCAGCACTCTCCCATGCTTGCCCTGCTGCTGGCAGAGCAGATCTTGTCCCCAGGCACTGCAGCATGAGGTCAGACAGTGAAGATCTGCACAAGTGTGTCCAGTTTGGAGTAGAAGAGGCTGAGAGGAGTCTCTCTTCTGTCCTGCCCTTCTGTCCCTCCCTTCACTGCTCTCCACAGCTCCCTGAAAGCAGGCTGGAGTTGGCAGCTCTGTGCCAGCAGAGAAGACAGGGAGGGGTGGTTGGTAGTGGTGGCACAAGGGGCAGTGGGTTGGCACTGGAGCAGGGCAGGTGTAGGTTGGAGAGGACAGAAGAGAGACTCCCCTCATCTTGTCCCCACCCTGGCAGCACTCTCCCATGCTTGCCCTGCTGCTGGCAGAGCAGATCTTGCCCCCAGGCACTGCAGCATGAGGCTGCACAGAGAAGATCTGCACAAGTGTGTCCAGTTTGGGGGAGAAGAGGCTGAGAGGAGTCTCTCTTCTGTCCTACCCTTCTGTCCCTTCCCTCATTGCTCTCCACAGCTCCCTGAAAGCAGGTTGGAGTTGGCAGCTCTGTGCCAGCAGAGAACACAGGGAGGGGTTGTTGGTAGTGGTGGCACAAGGGGGACTGGGTTGGCACTGGAGCAGGGCAGGTGTAGGTTGGGCAGGACAGAAGAGAGACTCCCCTCAGCTTGTCCCCACCCTGGCAGCACTCTGCATGAGGTCAGACAGTGAAGATCTGCACAAGTGTGTCCACTTTGGGGAAGAAGAGGCTGAGAGGAGTCTCTCTTCTGTCCTACCCTTCTGTCCCTTCCCTCATTGCTCTCCACAGCTCCCTGAAAGCAGGTTGGAGTTGGCAGCTCTGTGCCAGCAGAGAACACAGGGAGGGGTTGTTGGTAGTGGTGGCACAAGGGGCAGTGAGTTGGCACTGGAGCAGGGCAGGTGTAGGTTGGATAGGACAGAAGAGAGACTCCCCTCAGCTTGTCCCCACCCTGGCATCACTCTGCATGAGGTCAGACAGTGAAGATCTGCACAAGTGTGTCCAGTTTGGAGAAGAAGAGGCTGAGAGGAGCCCTCACTGGTCTCCACAGCTCCCTGAAAGCAGGTTGGAGTTGGCACCTCTGTGCCAGCAGAGAACACAGGGAGGGGTTGTTGGTAGTGGTGGCACAAGGGGCAGTGGGTTGGAAGTGGAGCAGGGCAGGTGTAGGTTGGAGAGGACAGAAGAGAGACTCCCCTGAGCTTGTCCCCACCCTGGCAGCACTCTCCCATGCTTGCCCTGCTGCTGGCAGAGCAGATCTTGCCCTCAGGCACTGCAGCATGAGGCTGCACAGAGAAGATCTGCACAAGTGTGTCCAGTTTGGGGAAGAAGAGGCTGAGAGGAGTCTCTCTTCTGTCCTACCCTTCTGTCCCTTCCCTCATTGCTCTCCACAGCTCCCTGAAAGCAGGTTGGAGTTGGCAGCTCTGTGCCAGCAGAGAACACAGGGAGGGGTTGTTGGTAGTGGTGGCACAAGGGGCAGTGAGTTGGCACTGGAGCAGGGCAGGTGTAGGTTGGAGAGGACAGAAGAGAGACTCCCCTGAGCTTGTCCCCACTCTGGCAGCACTCTCCCGTGCTTGCCCTGCTGCTGGCAGAGCAGATCTTGCCCCCAGGCAAGCTCCTCAGTGGCTCTTTCTGCCCAGCTCTGTCCCAACTGCAGCCACCTCCCCCTTACCTCTGCTTCGAACTGCTGGATTTCCTCCTTCAGCTTCTGCTCCTCCTTCGACAGCCTCTGGAACAGTTTGTACAGCTGGTACCGACTCTTCCCTTTCTCAGAGGACCCAACCTAGAAGCAGAGAGGCCAAACTGTGCTCCCTGTGTGCGAGGGACAGGGTCCTCTGCTAGCAGAGAGCAGCAGAGCTTTGCTGGAGGCAAGGCAGTGAGGCTGATTGCCAGCAGGGCAACAGCAAACTGACATCCAGCAGAGGGTTAAGGCTTTGGGTCCTGCATCCCTCGCCAACGTCAGGCAGCACTTTGCTGCTGCTGCTGCTGCTGTTAAGCTGCTTGCAGCTGGTTTTGCAAGGCTCAGAGATGAGAGGATGGCCCTGCCAGCAGTGCCCCCTGTGCAGTCACCCCGGTGGCAAACTGCTGGCTAAGCTGTCAGCCCACGGCTTGGATGGCAACACTCTGTGCTGGGTTAGGAACTGGCTGGAGGGCTGAGCCCAGAGAGTGGTGGTGAATGGTGCCACATCCAGCTGGTGGCTGGCACTAGTGGTGTCCCTCAGGGATCAGTGCTGGGCCCCATCCTCTTTAACAGCTTCATAGATGATGTGGATGAGGGCATGGAGTCAGTCATCAGCAAGTGTGCAGATGGCACCAAGCTGGGGGCAGATGTGGCTGGGTTGGAGGGCAGAAGGGCTCTGCAGCAGGACCTTGACCACCTGGACAGATGGGCAGAGTCCAAGGGGATGGCTTCAATAGCTCCAAGTGCAGGGTGCTGCACTTTGGCCACAGCAACCCCATGCAGAGATACAGGCTGGGGTCAGAGTGGCTGGAGAGCAGCCAAACAGAGAGGGATCTGGGGGTGCTGATTGATACCCGCCTGAACATGAGCCAGCAGTGTGCCCAGGTGGCCAAGAGAGCCAGTGGCATCCTGGCCTGCATCAGGAATGGTGTGGCCAGCAGGAGCAGGGAGGTCATTCTGCCCCTGTACTCTGCACTGGTTAGACCACACCTTGAGTGCTGTGTTCAGTTCTGGGCCCCCCAGTTTAGGAGGGACATTGAGATGCTTGAGCATGTCCAGAGAAGGGCAACGAGGCTGGGGGAGAGGCCTTGAGCACAGCCCTACGAGGAGAGGCTGAGGGAGCTGGGATTGGTTAGCCTGGAGAAGAGGAGGCTCAGGGGAGACCTTATTGCTGTCTGCAACTACCTGAGGGGTGGTTGTGGCCAGGAGGAGGTTGTGGCCAGGAGGAGGTTGCTCTCTTCTCTCAGGTGGCCAGCACCAGAAGGAGAGGACACAGCCTCAGGCTGTGCCAGGGGAGATTTAGGCTGGAGGTGAGGAGAAAGTTCTTCCCTGAGAGAGTCATTGGACACTGGAATGGGCTGCCCGGGGAGGTGGTGGAGTCGCCGTCCCTGGAGCTGTTCAAGGCAGGACTGGACGTGGCACTTGGTGCCATGGTCTGGCCTTGAGCTCTGTGCTAAAGGGTTGGACTTGATGCTCTGTGAGGTCTCTTCCAACCCTGATAATACTGTGATACTGTGAAGCTTCAACGTGAGGAGAAGCCAAAGGTGGAAACCTGCTGCTTGCAGCCCCCCTTGGAGCTCCCTACAGGCAGCTGTGGAGCAGCACTGCAGCGTGCCCCAGCAGGGTCCTGCCCCTGGTCAGAGGCTGGCAGCGATGGCAGTGCTGAGCTCTCTAGCTGCCTCCCTTCCTTCCTTCCTTCCTTCCTTCCTTCCTTCCTTCCTTCCTTCCTTCCTTCCTTCCTTCCTTCCTTCCTTCCTTCCTTCCTTCCTTCCTCCCTTCCTCCCTTCCTCCCTTCCTCCCTTCCTCCCTTCCTCCCTTCCTCCCTTCCTCCCTTCCTCCCATCCTCCCTTCCGCCCCTCCCCCCTTCCTCCCTTCCTCCCTTCCTGCCTTCCTCCCTTCCTTCCTTCCTTCCTTCCTTCCTTCCTTCCTCCCTCTCTCCTCCCTCCCTTCCTCCCTTCCTCCCTTCCTCCCTTCCTCCCTTCCTCCCTTCCTCCCTTCCTCCCTTCCTTCCTTCCTTCCTTCCTTCCTTCCTTCCTTCCTTCCTTCCTTCCTTCCTCCCTCCCTCCCTCCCTCCCTCCCTCCCTCCCTTCCTCCCTTCCTCTCTTCCCCTCTTCCCCTCTTCCCCTCTTCCTCTTTCTCTCTTTCTCTCTCTCTTTCCCTCCTTCTCCTTCCCTTTCTCCTGCTTCTTCTTCTTCTCCCCCTTCCCCTTCTCCTTCTTCTCCTTCTTCTCCTTCTTCTCCTTCTTCTCCTTCTTCTCCATCTCCTTCTTCCTGTCCCACTCCTTCTCCTTCTCCTTCTCCTTCTCCTTCTCCTTCTCCTTCTCCTTCTCCTTCTTCTTCTCCTTCTTCTTCTCCTCCTTCTCCTCCTTTTCCTTCCCCTTCTCCTTCTTCCCTGTCTTCTCCTCTTTCCTTCTTTCTCTCTCTCTTTCTCTCTTTCTCTCTTTCTCTTTCTCTCTTTCTCTCTCTCTCTCTTTCTCTCTTTCCCTCCTTCTCCTTCCACTTCTCCCTGGGCAACCCATTCCAGCCTCTCACCACTCTCCTGCTCAGCAACTTCCTCCTCCCCTCCAGCCTCACTCTCCCCACCTCCAGCTTTGCTCCAGCCCCCCCACTCCTGCCACTCCCTCACAGCCTCCAAAGTCCCTCCCCAGCTTTTTTGCAGCCCCCTGCAGATGCTGCAAGGCCACCAGAAGGTCCCCTGGGAGCCTCCTCTGCTGCAGCCTGCACAGCCCCAACTCTTTCAGGCTGTGCTCACAGCAGAGCTGCTGCAGCCTCTCAGCATCCTCCTGGCCCTGCTCTGGACACTCTGCAGCATCTCCACAGCCCTCTTGTGCCAGGGGCTCCAGCACTGGATGCAGGACTCCAGGTGGGCTCTGAGCAGAGCAGAGCAGAGGGGCAGAATCCCCTCCCTGGCCCTGCTGCCCACACTGCTGCTGCTGCAGCCCAGGCTCTGCTTGGCTCTCTGGGCTGCAAGTGCACACTGCTGGCTCCTGCTGAGCTTCTCCTCCAGCAGCACCCCCAAGTGCCTCTGCTCAGGGCTGCTCTGCAGCCTGGCACTGCCCAGCCTGCATTGGTGCTTGGCATTGCCTCCCCCCAGCTGCAGCACCTTGCCCTTGGTCTTGTTGCAGCTCCTGAGCTTGGCTTGTGCCCACCTCTGCAGCCTGCCCAGGTGCCTCTGGCTGCCATCCCTGCCCTGCAGCCTGCCTGCTGCAGCACACAGCTTGGTGTGGGCAGCAAACCTGCTGAGGCTGCCCTCAGCTGTGGCCTTTCACTCTGCATGCCCAATTCACTTCCAGCATGCCAGGGGCACCCAAGTGCTCAGCCTGGCAGCTGACTGGGAGGGAGCAGAGGGGCAGCAGGCAAAGTGCCACACCAACTCCTCAGCTTGCCCTTTGTGTCTTGGCCCCTTGAAACCTGCCAAGCTCTGAGCAGCTTTGCTCCCTGCCTCGTAGGTGATGCACATTTCATGGGTCCTGAAGATTTTCTGCCCTTCCATGTCCCTCTCTGCCACTTGGAAGAATTCCCTCTTGGAAGCAGTGATGGAGTTCTCATCCAAGTGATAGGTCAAGTGGATCTTCCTCTCTGGGATCCTAAAGACAACCTCTGCCACATCTTCTTCAGCAGGCTTTGCTGGGTTTCTCTGGAAGGACTCCTTGATGAGCTAATGAAGGGAGGGAAGAGGAAGAGGAAAGAGGCAAATCAGACAAGCCCAAAAACCTGACAAGATTGAGAGAGTTTTGGGGGGGGGGGGGGGGGGGGGGGGGGAAAGCCAAGCTCAAAACTAGACCTGGGCTTTGATGGCCTCTCCCTGCTGTTCTTCACTGTGCTTGGCATGAAAAGCAGCAAAGGAGTTTCAGAGCTTCAGGGAATGGTTTAGGTTGGAAGGGAGTTTAAAGCTCAGGCAGTGCCAAGGCTCCTGACACAGGCAGGGAGCAGCTCCCACCCAGCACAGGCTGCTCAGGGCCTCATCCAGGCTGGCACTGAACACCTCCAGGGAGGTTGTGGAGCACAGAAGCACAGAATGGGATCTTTGATCCCATTCTGTGCTTCTGTGCTCCACAACCTCCCTGGGCAACCTGTGCCAGGCTCTCCCCACCCTCACTGCCAACAATTTCTCCCTCCTCTCCACTCTCCCTCTCCCCTCTCCCAGCTCAAAGCCATTTGCCCTCATCCTGACACCCCCAGCCCTGGTCCAAAGTCCCTCCCCAGCTCTCCTGGAGCTCCTTCAGCTACTGCCAGGCTGCTCTGAGGTCTCCCTGGAGCCTTCTCCAGGCTGCACAGTCCCAACTCTCCCAGCCTGTGCCCATAGCAGAGCTTCTCCAGCAGCCTCTGAGCATCTTAGGGGCCTCTTCTGGACCCCCTCCAGCATCTCCCTGTCCCTCTTCTGCTTCTCTTCTTGCCAAGAAGAGCTTGCAGCTATCTCCTGAGCTGTTCCTGTGCTCCACAAGGGCATCTCCCACCAGCACAGGGTGCTCAAGGCTTCATCCAGCCTGGACTTGAACATCTCCAGGGAGGTTGTGGAGCACAGAAGCACAGAATGGGATCAAAGATCAGATCAAAGATCCCATTCTGTGCTTCTGTGCTCCACAACCTCCCTGGGCAACCTGTGCCAGGCTCTCCCCACCCTCACTGCCAACAATTTCTCCCTCCTCTCCACTCTCAGTCTCTCCTCTCCCAGCTCAAAGCCTCAGAGCAGCATGTTTGGCACAGCAGAGATGTGCCAGGGGCAGAGGTTTCCCTGCTCCTGCCCTGCCCATACCACTACAGGTCGGAAGCTTCTGCCAGTTTTGCTGCCATCCAAGGTTGGTTTCTTCTCTCCTTCAGCAAACTCCACGTGAAGGAGGTGCAGGAGATCAGCTCGACCCACAAAGTGCTCTGTCAGCCTGCTGGCACTTGCATGGCATCTCTGGAGGTCATCAGCTCTTGCCTCGTGGTAAAACTCCATCCTGCGCTCAGCCTCTGGCTCCAGGGAGGTGTAGGAGTGAGCTGAGGACACAAAAGAGCCTTGGGGATGTTTGCAGGCAGCAGCCACAGAAGTACAGAGCAGAGAATGGGTTGGGTTGGCAAAGCTCTCTGAGGTCAGCCAGGCCAAGCAGCAACCCAGCCCCACCGTGGGCATCAAACCCTGGCCCCAAGTGCCACGGGCACAGGGGTCTGGAGCTCCTCCAGGCATGGGCACTGCACTCTGCTCAGCACCACTGTTCTTCTCAGCATCACTGCCCTGCTCAGCACCTCTACCCTGCTCAGCATCACTGCTCTGCTCAGCATCACTCCTCTGCACTGCTCAGCATCATTCCTCTGCTCAGCATCACTCCTCTGCCCTGCTCAGCATCACTCCTCTGCTCAGCATCACTCCTCTGCCCTGCTCAGCATCATTCCTCTGCTCAGCATCACTCCTCTGCCCTGCTCAGCATCACTCCTCTGCCCTGCTCAGCATCACTGCTCTGCTCAGCATCACTGCTCTGCTCAGCATCATTCCTCTGCCCTGCTCAGCATCACTCCTCTGCTCAGCATCACTCCTCTACCCTGCTCAGCATCACTCCTCTGCCCTGCTCAGCATCACTCCTCTGCCCTGCTCAGCATCATTCCTCTGCACAGCATCACTCCTCTGCCCTGCACAGCATCACTCCTCTGCCCTGCTCAGCATCACTCCTCTGCCCTACTCAGCATCATTCATCTGCTCAGCATCACTCCTCTGCTCAGCATCACTCCTCTGCCCTGCTCAGCATCACTCCTCTGCCCTGCTCAGCATCACTCCTCTGCCCTGCTCAGCATCATTCCTCTGCACAGCATCACTCCTCTGCCCTGCTCAGCATCACTCCTCTGCCCTGCTCAGCATCACTCCTCTGCCCTACTCAGCATCATTCCTCTGCTCAGCATCATTCCTCTGCTCAGCATCATTCCTCTGCCCTGCTCAGCATCACTCCTCTGCTCAGCATCACTCCTCTGCCCTGCTCAGCATCACTCCTCTGCTCAGCATCACTCCTCTGCCCTGCTCAGCATCACTCCTCTGCTCAGCATCACTCCTCTGCCCTGCTCAGCATCATTCCTCTGCCCAACTCCAGCCATGGGCACTGCTTTCTGGAACACCTCCAGGCATGGCCCCAAGTGCCATGGCCACGGGATTCTGGAGCACCTCCAGCCATGGGCACTCCACTACCTCCCCTGGGCAGCCTCTGCCAAGCCCTGACCACTCTGGCAGCAAGGAAATGTTTCCTTCTCCTCAACCCTGGCACAATTCCAGGCCAGGTCCTCTCCTTCTATCCCCTGAGCCCAGGCAGCAGAGCCCAGCCCCAGCTGGCTGCAGCCTCCTCTCAGGCAGCTGCAGAGAGCAATGAGGTCTCCCTCAGCCTCCTCTGCTCCACACTGCACACCCCCAGCTCCCTCAGCTGCTCCTCCCCAGCCCTCTGCTCCAGACCCTTCCCCACCTTTGTTGCCCTTCTCTGGACCTGCTCCAGCCCCTCAATGTCCTTCTTGGAGTGGGGAGCCCAAAACTGACTGCAGTGTTTTCAGTCTGTCCAGAGGAAGCCTCAGCAAGGACTCAAAAGCTCCTAAGAGTGCAAGCAGTTGAGCCTGAAGCTGTTTTGAGGCTGTGTCAGTTGCCTGCTGCATCCCTCAGCCTCTTTGGGCTCAGCAGCAGAGGGAAGTGGGGTTGGTTAGCCTGGAGAAAAAGAAACCCAGGGGGAGAGGATGACCTCTCTGAGAGGAGGCTGGAGCCAGGTGGGACTCAGTCTCTTCTCTCAAGGAACAAACAAGGGAGGTTCTTGTGCCCCTGTGCCCAGCACTGCTCAGGCCACTCCTGGAGTGCTGTGTCCAGCTGTGGGCTCCTGAATTGCAGAGAGCTGCTGAGGTGCTGGAAGGTGCTGAGAGAAGGGCAGCAAGGCTGGGGAGGGGCCTGGAGCACAGCCCTGTGAGGAGAGGCTGAGGGAGCTGGGGGGGTGCAGCCTGCAGCAGAGGAGGCTCAGGGCAGAGCTGATTGCTGCCTGCAGCTGCCTGCAGGGAGGCTGTAGCCAGGTGGGGTTGGGCTCTGGTGCCAGGCAGGCAGCAGCAGCAGAAGGGGCCCCAGGCTGAAGCTGTGGCAGGGCAGGTGTGGGCTGGCTGTGAGGAGGAAGCTGCTGGCAGAGAGAGTGATTGGCACTGGCATGGGCTGCCCAGGGAGGTGGTGGAGTGGCCGTGGCTGGAGGGGTTGGAGCCAAGGCTGGCTGGGCACTGAGTGCCATGGTGTGGTTGTTTGGGCAGGGCTGGGTGCTAGGTTGGCACTGAGTGCCATGGTGTGGTTGTTTGGGCAGGGCTGGGTGCTAGGTTGGCACTGAGTGCCATGGTGTGGTTGGTTGGGCAGGGCTGGGTGCTAGGTTGGCACTGAGTGCCATGGTGTGGTTGTTTGGGCAGGGCTGGGTGCTAGGTTGGCACTGAGTGCCATGGTGTGGTTGTTTGGGCAGGGCTGGGTGCTAGGTTGGCACTGAGTGCCATGGTGTGGTTGTTTGGGCAGGAGCTGGGAGATACCTTTAAGATGGAAGAGGTGTCCTGGGCTGAAGTAGTCTGTGCTCAGCTGGGTTTGTTTATTGACCTCCCTCCTCTCCAGCATATCCTCTCGGTGCTTGAACCACTCCCTCACCTCCACTACTTCGGTACCTGGCAAGAGACAAAGCAACTCACAACCTCCCCTCAGGCTGTTGGAGGTGGAAAGGTTCAGCTGGGGGAAGGTCTAAGTTCACTCCCTCAGCTCGCAGGGGTCTGGGCCAGCAGCTTGTGCCCCTGAGACAACCACACAGGGACAGGGAGAGAGTCCAAGGGAGGGCTCCGAGGATGCTGAAGGGACTGAGAGGTGAAATCCCTCAGGAATGAGAGAGGAGGCTGAGAAAGCACAAGAGAGAGACTGGCAGCAGGGAGCTGCCTGCCCCCAGGCTGTGCTGCCTCAGTCTGTTCACTGAGAGGGGTAGGAAGGGACCTCTGGAGATCATCCAGCCCGAGGGAAGGTCACCCAGGAAGGCATCCAGGTGGGTTTGGAATGTCTCCATCACCTCTCTGGGCAGCATCTGGACTTCCCTGGAGTGATGGGAAGCTGAGAGCCAGCCAGAGGCTGAGAGGTCCTTAGGCATGGCAGGATAACAGCAAGGAGCCAAAGTGCAAGCACAGGATGGGAGGGTGGGAAGGGAGCTCTGGAGATCAAATCCAACTCACCTCTGCCAAGGCAGAGGGCACCTAGAGAAGGGCACTCAGGAATGCATCAAAGACTGGATGGGGCACTGAGTGCCATGGTGTGGTTGGTTGGGCAGGGCTGGGTGCTAGGCTGGCACTCAGTGCCATACCCTTTGAGCATCCTCCTGGCCCTGCTCTGGACACTCTGCAGCATCTCCACAGCCCTCTTGTGCCAGGGGCTCCAGCACTGGATGCAGGACTCCAGGTGGGCTCTCAGCAGAGCAGAGCAGAGGGGCAGAATCCCCTCCCTGGCCCTGCTGCCCACACTGCTGCTGCTGCAGCCCAGGCTCTGCTTGGCTCTCTGGGCTGCAAGTGCTCACTGCTGGCTCCTGCTGAGCTTCTCCTCCAGCAGCACCCCCAAGTGCCTCTGCTCAGGGCTGCTCTGCAGCCTGGCACTGCCCAGCCTGGATTGGTGCTTGGCATTGCCTCCCCCCAGCTGCAGCACCTTGCCCTTGGTCTTGTTGCAGCTCCTGAGCTTGGCTTGTGCCCACCTCTGCAGCCTGCCCAGGTGCCTCTGGCTGCCATCCCTGCCCTGCAGCCTGCCTGCTGCAGCACACAGCTTGGTGTGGGCACAAACCTGCTGAGGCTGCACTCAGTGCCTCTGTGCATGGCACCCACAGAGATGCTGACCAAGCCTTGTGCCAGCACTGACCCCTGAGGGACTCTGCTTGCCCCTGGCCTGCACTTGGCCATGCAGCCATTGGCAGCCACTCTCTGGGTGCTGCCATCCAGCCAGCTCTGTACCCATCTCCTGGCCCACCCCTTAAGCCCCTGTGTCAGCAACTTGGAGACCAGGCTGTGGTGCCCCCTGAGGCTGCTCCTTCCCACCCATGCCTCTCACAGGGCAGGTCTGTGTAGCAGGAGAGTCGTTGCACCAGTCCCTTCTCGTGCTGGTATGGAGCCCACTTCTCCAGCTTGGCTTTCTTGTAGAGGGTCACCTTCCTGCCCTGGGGGTAGCGAGTCTGCAGCTCTGCATGAGCAAGAGAACCACACAACTGTCAGGGCTGGAAGGGACCTCAAGGCTCATCCAGCTCCAACCTCCCTGCCATGGGCAGGGACACCTCAAACCAGAGCAGGTTGCCCACAGCCACATCCAGCCTGGCCTTGGACACCTCCAGGGAGGAGGCTTCCACCTCCCAACCAGAGCAGGTTGCCCACAGCCACATCCAGCCTGGCCTTGGACACCTCCAGGGATGAGGCTTTCACCTCCCACCAGAGCAGGTTGCCCAGAGCCACATCCAGCCTGGCCCTGGACACCTCCAGGGAGGAGGCTTTCACCTCCCACCAGAGCAGGTTGCTCACAGCCACATCCAGCCTGGCCCTGGACACCTCCAGGGATGAGGCTTCCACCTCCCAACCAGAGCAGGTTGCTCACAGCCACATCCAGCCTGGCCCTGGACACCTCCAGGGAGGAGGCTTTCACCTCCCACCAGAGCAGGTTCCCCACAGCCACATCCAGCCTGGCCCTGGACACCTCCAGGGAGGAGGCTTCCACCACCACCACCTGTGCCAGGCTCTCACCACCCTCATGCTGAAGAGCTTCTTCCTAACATCCAATCTCCATCTCCCCACTTCTACTTCTGCTCCATCCCCCCCACTCCTATCACTCTCCCCCACCCTCACAAGTCCCTCCCCAGCTCTCCTGCAGCCCCCTGCAGATGCTGCAAGGCCACCAGAAGCTCTCCCTGCAGCCTTCTGCACTGCAGCCTGCACAGCCCCAACTCTCTCAGCCTGTGCCCACAGCAGGGCAGCTCCAACCCTCTGAGCATCCTCCTGGCCTTCTCTGGGCACCTTCCAGCCCTCCCCTGGCACAGGGCTCCAGAGCTGGGCAGAGGGCTGCAGCTGTGGGCTCTCAGCAGAGCAGAGCAGAGGGGCAGAATCCCCTCCCTGGCCCTGCTGCCCACACTGCTGCTGCTGCAGCCCAGGCTCTGCTTGGCTCTCTGGGCTGCAAGTGCACACTGCTGGCTCCTGCTGAGCTTCTCCTCCAGCAGCACCCCCAAGTGCCTCTGCCCAGGGCTGCTCTGCAGCCTGGCACTGCCCAGCCTGCATTGGTGCTTGCCATTGCCCCAACCCAGCTGCAGGACCTTGCCCTTGGTCGTGCTGAACTTCCTCAGCTTGACCTGTGCCCACTTCTGCAGCCTGCCCAGGTGCCTCTGGCTGGATCCTTCCCTCCACCTGTCAGCTGCAGCACACAGCTTGGTGCTGGTGAAGCTGCTGAGGCTGCCTCAGTGCCACTGCCCAGGGCACCAACAAAGAGGTTAAACAAGACTGAGGCCAGTTCTGATCCTGGAGGGACTCCCCTTGGCACTGCCCTCCACGTGGACATGGACTCCCTGGTGCCACTCTCTGGCTGTAGCCATCAAGCTGTGTGCCAAGCATGAGAGGAGCTGGCTCCTGAGGGACCTCAGCAGGCTCCTCTCATCCTGCACACAGCCAAGGGGCAGAGGGAAGAGGCAAAGATGCTCTCTGGTGTGTCCAAGCCCTTGCAGCTTTAGCTGAGGGTGCTGAGCTCCTGCTGCTGGGAGGTGTTCACTGTGCTGAGGCATCTGGAGCCAGAGCAGAGCTTCCTCTTCAAAGAGCACACCAAGGGAAGGCCTCAGAGCAAGAGAAGGTCGAAGAGCAGAGCAAGAGAAGGTCAAGGAGCAGAGCAAGAGAAGGTCAAGGAGCAGAGCAAGAGAAGGTCAAAGAGCAGAGCAAGAGAAGGTCAAGGAGCAGAGCAAGAGAAGATCAAAGAGCAGAGCAAGAGAAGGTCAAAGAGCAGAGCAAGAGAAGGTCAAGGAGCAGAGCAAGAGAAGGTCAAAGAGCAGAGCAAGAGAAGGTCAAGGAGCAGAGCAAGAGAAGGTCAAGGAGCAGAGCAAGAGAAGGTCAAGGAGCAGAGCAAGAGAAGGTCAAAGAGCAGAGAAAGAGAAGGTCAAGGAGCAGAGCAAGAGAAGGTCAAGGAGCAGAGCAAGAGAAGGTCAAAGAGCAGAGCAAGAGAAGGTCAAAGAGCAGAGCAAGAGAAGGTCAAAGAGCAGAGCAAGAGAAGGTCAAGGAGCAGAGCAAGAGAAGGTCAAAGAGCAGAGCAAGAGAAGATCAAAGAGCAGAGCAAGAGAAGGTCAAAGAGCAGAGAAAGAGAAGGTCAAGGAGCAGAGTAAGAGAAGGTCAAGGAGCAGAGCAAGAGAAGGTCAAAGAGCAGAGCAAGAGAAGGTCAAAGAGCAGAGCAAGAGAAGGTCAAGGAGCAGAGCAAGAGAAGGTCAAAGAGCAGAGCAAGAGAAGGTCAAGGAGCAGAGCAAGAGAAGGTCAAGGAGCAGAGAAAGAGAAGGTCAAAGAGCAGAGCAAGAGAAGGTCAAAGAGCAGAGAAAGAGAAGGTCAAGGAGCAGAGTAAGAGAAGGTCAAGGAGCAGAGCAAGAGAAGGTCAAAGAGCAGAGCAAGAGAAGGTCAAGGAGCAGAGCAAGAGAAGGTCAAAGAGCAGAGCAAGAGAAGGTCAAGGAGCAGAGCAAGAGAAGGTCAAAGAGCAGAGAAAGAGAAGGTCAAGGAGCAGAGCAAGAGAAGGTCAAAGAGCAGAGCAAGAGAAGGTCAAAGAGCAGAGAAAGAGAAGGTCAAAGAGCAGAGCAAGAGAAGGTCAAAGAGCAGAGCAAGAGAAGGTCAAGGAGCAGAGCAAGAGAAGGTCAAAGAGCAGAGCAAGAGAAGGTCAAGGAGCAGATCAGGAGACCACTGAGTTGGATCCTTCCATTGAACCCAGAGAGATGGCAGAGAAATTCACTTCCCTTCTGCATAGCCCCAGGAGAAAGAATTCCAGGGGGAGAAATCCTGCTCCAAAGCAGCTCAGCCCCTCCCTGTGGTGCTTTAAAACCTCTTCAGTTGTTGCTTTTCTCTCCCAAAGCAGCTATTTGCTAATGCAGAGGCAGTGCCACCTGCGTGGTAGCATCAGCAAAGTCCATCCTGGTACCTGGAAAGCTTCTGAGGGAGAGAAATCAACCTCCCAGATCCACTCAAAGGGTATCTGGAGGGCAAGGAAAGGGGAGAATAGAGCCAAAGAATTGTTTCAGGTGGAAAAAGCTCTCTAAGATCGTTGAGTTCAAGCTTCAGGACCTTCAGCACAGTCAATAAAGCACATCCCCAGGTGCCATGGGTACATACCTGTGGGAGATAGCTGTAGCTGAGCTACCCAGGATGGTGGCATGTCCAAACTCGTGGCTGCCTGCTCCTTTCCCTGCTGAAACACAAGCAGGGGTTGGCATCTTTTGGGGCAGCTTCTCTTCAGTCTTCATTTTGGACAGGGGCACTGAGTGCAGCCTCAGCAGGTTTGTGCCCACACCAAGCTGTGTGCTGCAGCAGGCAGGCTGCAGGGCAGGGATGGCAGCCAGAGGCACCTGGGCAGGCTGCAGAGGTGGGCACAAGCCAAGCTCAGGAGCTGCAACAACGCCAAGGGCAAGGTGCTGCAGCTGGGTGGAGGCAATGGCAAGCACCAATGCAGGCTGGGCAGTGCCAGGCTGCAGAGCAGCCCTGAGCAGAGGCACTTGGGGGTGCTGCTGGAGGAGAAGCTCAGCAGGAGCCAGCAGTGTGCACTTGCAGCCCAGAGAGCCAAGCAGAGCCTGGGCTGCAGCAGCAGCAGTGTGGGCAGCAGGGCCAGGGAGGGGATTCTGCCCCTCTGCTCTGCTCTGCTGAGAGCCCACCTGGAGTCCTGCATCCAGTGCTGGAGCCCCTGGCACAAGAGGGCTGTGGAGATGCTGCAGAGTGTCCAGAGCAGGGCCAGGAGGATGCTCAGAGGCTGCAGCAGCTCTGCTGTGAGCACAGCCTGAAAGAGTTGGGGCTGTGCAGGCTGCAGCAGAGGAGGCTCCCAGGGGACCTTCTGGTGGCCTTGCAGCATCTGCAGGGGGCTGCAAAAAAGCTGGGGAGGGACTTTGGAGGCTGTGAGGGAGTGGCAGGAGTGGGGGGGCTGGAGCAAAGCTGGAGGTGGGGAGAGTGAGGCTGGAGGGGAGGAGGAAGTTGCTGAGCAGGAGAGTGGGGAGAGGCTGGAATGGGTTGCCCAGGGAGGGGGTTGAGGCCCCATGGCTGGAGGTGTTTGAGGCCAGGCTGGCTGAGGCTGTGTGCAGCCTGCTCTAGGGTAGGGTGTCCCTGGGCATGGCAGGGGTTGGCACTGCCTGCTCCTTGGGTTGGCAACTCCACACAGCAGCCAGGAGAGGAAAAGTATCCAGAAAGTCTTTGCTTTGGGTTTCAGGTGTTAAAATGATTTCATCCCAGAGGAGCTCTACAGATCTCTAAGCCACTGAGGACACCAAAAATAAGCACTTTGGGTCCTGCCTCAGGAATGGCTCAGGTTGGAAGTGACCTCAGAGATCATCTGCTCCAACTCCCTGCCATGGGCAAGGACAACTCTTAACTAGACTCAGCTGCTCAAGGTCTCAGCCAGCCTGGCCTTGAGCACCTCCAGGCAGGAGGCAGCCACAGCCTCCCTGGGCAGCCTGTGCCAGGCTCTCACCTCCCTCACACTGCACAACTCCTTCCCCAGCTCCACTCTCAGCCTGCTCTGCCTCAGCTCCAAAACATTGCCCCTTGGCCTGCCTCAGCCCCCCTCAGCCAAAGGCTCTCTGCAGCCTCCCTGCAGGCTCCCTTCAGGCACTGGCAGCAGCTCTGAGCTGCCCCTGGAGCCTTCTCCCCTGCAGGCTGCACCCCCCCAGCTCCCTCAGCAGTGCTCACAGCAGCCCTGGCATCACCTCTGTGCCCTCCTCTGGCCTCACCCCAGCAGCTCTGTGCCCTCCTGGTGCTGGGGTGGCAGGACTGGAGCTGAGGTCTGAGCAGGGCAGAGCCAAAGTCCCTCTGGAGCCTTCTCCACCCCCAGCTCCCTCAGCAGTGCTCACAGCAGCCCTGGCATCACCTCTGTGCCCTCCTCTGTGCCCTGCTTGTGCTGGGGCCAGCAGAGCTGGAGGCAGGACTAGAGCTGAGGTCTGAGCAGAGCAGAGCCCAGGGGCACAATGCCCTCTCCTGCCCTGCTGCCCACACTCCCCTGGCTGCAGCCAGGATGCACTTTGCCTTCTGTGCTGCATGAGCAGATTGCAAACCCTCAGAACCATTCAAGATCAAAAACGAGCCTGAAGTGCCAACCAAAAGCTGCTGAGAGCAGGAGTGCCCCAACCTGGAGAGGGCAGCAGGCAGGGCTGAGTGTGAGCCTGCAAAGGCAGCAGCTCCAAAGAGCATCCCCTGAGGAGGAGGGCCAAGGTTTGGGTCACTCACCAGATCATCCTCATCTCTCTCCAAGAGCTCCTTTTCCTCCTTGGAAGCCTGAGGAGGCCTGGTGCTCCCTGAGAGCATTGCTTCCCAGCTGCTCCCATCCCCCAGGTGAAAGAGCAGATCCTGAGGCCACAGAGGAGAAGTCCACTGAGCTCCAGGGCAGCCTCATGGCTGCTTGAGACTGAGCCAAACACTGCTCCTGCATGCCTGAGCTGCTCTGCTCCTGGCTGGGCAGCAGGGAGTTAAAGGTCTGCATAGGCACAGCCTGGAACTCAGAGAGTCCTGGAAGCAGGGAAGCAAAGAGGTTGGCAGAGAGCTGCAAGCTCAGCCAGGCCAACCTAGCACCCAGCCCTGCCCACCCAACCACACCATGGCACTCAGTGCCAACCTAGCACCCAGCCCTGCCCAACCAACCACACCATGGCACTCAGTGCCAACCTAGCACCCAGCCCTGCCCAACCAACCACACCATGGCACTCAGTGCCAACCTAGCACCCAGCCCTGCCCAACCAACCACACCATGGCACTCAGTGCCAACCTAGCACCCAGCCCTGCCCAACCAACCACACCATGGCACTCAGTGCCAATCTAGCACCCAGCCCTGCCCAAACAACCACACCATGGCACTCAGTGCCAACCTAGCACCCAGCCCTAGCCAACCAACCACACCATGGCACTCAGTGCCAACCTAGCACCCAGCCCTGCCCAAACAACCACACCATGGCACTCAGTGCCCAGCCAGCCTTGCCTCCAACCCCTCCAGCCACGGCCACTCCACCACCTCCCTGGGCAGCCCATGCCAGTGCCAATCACTCTCTCTGCCAGCAGCTTCCTCCTCACAGCCAGCCCACACCTGCCCTGCCACAGCTTCAGCCTGGGGCCCCTTCTGCTGCTGCTGCTGCCTGGCACCAGAGCCCAACCCCACCTGGCTACAGCCTCCCTGCAGGCAGCTGCAGGCAGCAATCAGCTCTGCCCTGAGCCTCCTCTGCTGCAGCCTGCACCCCCCCCAGCTCCCTCAGCCTCTCCTCACAGGGCTGTGCTCCAGGCCCCTCCCCAGCCTTGCTGCCCTTCTCTCAGCACCTTCCAGCACCTCAGCAGCTCTCTGCAATTCAGGAGCCCACAGCTGGACACAGCACTCCAGGGCTGGCCTGAGCAGGGCTGGGCACAGGGGCACAAGAACCTCCCTTCTCCTGCTGCCCACACTGCTCCTCAGCCAGCCCAGGATGCCACTGGCTCTGCTGCCCACCTGGGCACACTGCTGCCTCCTCTGCAGCTGCTCTCTCACAGCACCCCCAGGGCCCTCTCTGCCTGCCTGCTCTCAGCCCCTCTGGCCCCAGCCTGCACTGCTGCTTGGGGCTGCTGTAGCCAAAGTGCACAACCTGCCCTTGGCCTTCTTCACTCTCATCCCCTTGGCCTCTGCCCACCCATGCAGCCTGCCCAGGTCCCTCTGCAGGGCTCTGCTGCCCTCCAACAGCTCCACAGCTGCTCCTGGCTTGCTGCCACCTGCAGCCTCCCTGCTGCTGGACTCAATGCCCTGCTCCAGAGCATCATTCTCTGACCTTGGCCTTCCCCCCAGACCTCAGCTCAGCCTGGCTGTCCCTGCCATGCACAGAGCTGTCCAAAGTCTTCCTCACCTTGCAGCCACCCCTGCAGTCCTGCATGTTGACCCAGAAGTTCTTGTGGTTCCAGATGCTCTCAATGCCCAGGAAGTGCTCATCCCTGGTGCTGTGGCTGCTCCCAGTGAAGGGGTTAATGAAGAAGCTCTCAGTGACCTCCCTCTTCCCAGCCAGCACCAGAACCCAGGCATGCACCCTCAGGCCGTGCCAAGGGTCAGCCCTGGGCTCCTCCACCTCCTGCAGGGCAAAAAGGACAGCAGGAATCATTGCCACCTTAATGCCACTTGAGTCTAACCCTGCAACCTTCTTCTCCCCTCAGCAAGACTTGGCCAGGCTGAGAGCTGGGCAGAGAGGAAGCTAAGGAGGTTCAGCAGGGATCAGTGCAGAGTTCTGCACCTGGGAAGGGATAAAAACTGCAGCAGCCCAGGCTGGGAGGTGCCTGCTGGAGAGCAGCCCCAAGGAGAGGGACCTCAGGGTGCTGTGGAGAACCATCCATGGCACAGCAATGTGCCCTGGGGGGCAGAAAGGCCAATGGGGTCCTGGGGGGGCATTAAGAGTGTGGGCAGCAGATGGAGGGAGGTTCTCCTGCCCCTCTGCTCTGCCCTGCTGAGGCCACAGCTGGAATACTGCATCCAGTTCTGGGCTGCCCAGCTCAGGAGGGACTGGGATCTACTGGAGAGGGTCCAAGGGAGGGCTGCAAGGATGCTGCAGGGACTGCAGCACTGCCTGGTGAGGAGAGGCTGAGAGCCCTGGGGCTGAGTCTGCAGGGGAGAAGGCTGAGAGGGGACCTGAGCAGTGCCTGTCAGTGCCTGAGGGCTGGGGGTCAGGAGGGGAGGCACAGGGACAGCCTCTGCTCACCTGTGCCCTGGCACAGGACAAGGGCAAGGGATGGCAACTGCAGCACAGGAAGCTGCACCTCAGCAGGAGGAAGAACTTCTTGAGTGTGAGGGTCCCAGAGCCTGGCACAGGCTGCCCAGAGAGGCTGTGGAGTCTCCTTCCCTGGAGCCTTTCCAGCCCTGCCTGGATGTGTTCCTGTGTGCCCTGAGCTTGACTCTAAGGGTCCCAGAGCCTGGCACAGGCTGCCCAGAGAGGCTGTGGAGTCTCCTTCCCTGGAGCCTTTCCAGCCCTGTCTGGATGTGTTCCTGTGTGCCCTGAGCTTGACTCTAAGGGTCCCAGAGCCTGGCACAGGCTGCCCAGAGAGGCTGTGGAGTCTCTGGAGCCTTCCCAGCCCTGCCTGGCTGTGTTCCTGTGCCACCTGTGCTGGGTTCTCTGCTCCTGCTCTGGCAGGGGTTGGACTGGAAGCTCTCCAGAGGTCTCTTCCAACCCCTCACATGCTGTGCTCCTGTGATCCTGTGATCCTGTGCCCACTTGCAAAGACCTGCAGGCCCTTCAGAAGAATGAGGCAGCTCACAGCCAATCTTGTGCCAGAGGTCCATGGCCATGATCAGGGTTGTGCCATACTTCATGGCAGAGGTTGGTGACCTCTGTTCTTTGGTCAGCCATGACCTGAGTCTCAGCTCTTGCCTCTGGATTACAGTGAGGAGGAACTCTGGAGCTGGAGCAGCTCTGCTGTGAGCACTGCTGAGGGAGCTGGGGGTGGAGAAGGCTCCAGAGGGACTTTGGCTCTGCCCTGCTCAGACCTCAGCTCCAGTCCTGCCTCCCCAGCACCAGGAGGGCACAGAGCTGCTGGGGTGAGGCCAGAGGAGGGCACAGAGGTGATGCCAGGGCTGCTGTGAGCACTGCTGAGGGAGCTGGGGGGTGGAGAAGGCTCCAGAGGGACTTTGGCTCTGCCCTGCTCAGACCTCAGCTCCAATCCTGCCTCCCCAGCACCAGGAGGGCACAACCCCTCCCTGGCAGCGTCCTCCACATGCCCTTCCCCCAGCCCTTCCCCGGGCACTCTGCTCCACCACCCATTGCTTTGCTGTGTGGATGTGCTCAGGGCTCCTGTGATTTACACTCAGGCTGCTGCTGCTCAGCACCCCCAGACCCCACCCAGCCACAGCCTTCACACTCTCAGCTCCCCAGCAGCCAGCAGTGCCCTCCTGCAGCCCAGCAGGCAGCTGTGTGCTGGCTGCAGCCAGAGCAGTGTGGGCAGCAGGGCAGGAGAGGGCATTGTGCCCCTGGGCTCTGCTCTGCTCAGACCTCACCTCCAATTCTGCTTCCAGCTCTGCTGGCTGCAGCACCAGGAGGGCACAGAGCTGCTGGGGTGAGGCCAGAGGAGGGCACAGAGGTGATGCCAGAGCTGCTGTGGGCACTGCTGAGGGAGCTGGGGGGGTGCAGCCTGCAGAGGAGAAGGCTCCAGGGACACCTCAGAGCTCCTGCCAGGGCCTGAAGGGAGCCTGCAGGGAGGCTGCAGAGAGCCTTTGGCTGAGGGGGGCTGAGGCAGGCCAAGGGGCAATGGTTTGGAGCTGAGGCAGAGCAGGCTGAGAGTGGAGCTGGGGAAGGAGCTGTGCAGTGTGAGGGAGGTGAGACTCTGGCACAGGCTGCCCAGGGAGGCTGTGGCTGCCTCCTGCCTGGAGAGGCTCAAGGCCAGGCTGGGTGAGACCTTGAGCAGCTGAGTCTCATTGAGAGGCATCCCTGGGCATGGCAGGGAGCTGGAGCAGATGATCTCTGAGTTCCCTTCCAACCTGAGTCATGCTGTGGTCAGAGGCCAGGATCAGCCCAAACTGGGCACAGCAGCTTGGCTTTGCCCATTGGCAAGTGTTTGGCTGCTCCAGCAGCCCCCAGCGAGGCTCTCCTGCCCTAGAGGGGCTCCTGCTGCTTGCTGGAGCCTGGCAGGGTGAACCCCAGCCCCCATCCCTGGGGTGACAGCAGGGTGGGGAAGGGGTGAAGCCTGCAGCATTGCTTTGCATGCAGCATTGCACTGCAGCAGTGCTGGGGGCTGAGGCTGGTAGGGTGAGGAAGGCAGTGATGGGAAGGGCTGAGAGTGTGAAGGCTGTGGCTGGGCTGGGGGCTGAGGCTGGTAGGGTGAGGAAGGCAGTGATGGGAAGGGCTGAGAGTGTGAAGGCTGTGGCTGGGTGGGGGCTGAGGCTGGTAGGGTGAGGAAGGCAGTGATGGGAAGGGCTGAGAGTGAGAAGGCTGTGGCTGGGCTGGGGCTGAGGCTGGTAGGGTGAGGAAGGCAGTGATGGGAAGGGCTGAGAGTGTGAAGGCTGTGCCTGGGCTGGGTCTGAGGCTGGTAGGGTGGGGAAGGCAGTGATGGGAAGGGCTGAGAGTGTGAAGGCTGTGCCTGGGCTGGGTCTGAGGCTGGTAGGGTGAGGAAGGCAGTGATGGGAAGGGCTGAGAGTGTGAAGGCTGTGGCTGGGTGGGGGCTGAGGCTGGTAGGGTGAGGAAGGCAGTGATGGGAAGGGCTGAGAGTGTGAAGGCTGTGGCTGGGCTGGGTCTGAGGCTGGTAGGGTGGGGAAGGCAGTGATGGGAAGGGCTGAGAGTGTGAAGGCTGTGGCTGGGTGGGGTCTAGGGGTGCTCAGCAGCAGCCTGAGTGTAAGGCACAGGAGCCCTGAGCACATCCACATGCAAAGTGTCACCTCCTGTGCCTGGGCTGGGTCAGTAAGGCTGTGGGCAGCAGGAGCAGGGAAGTGATGGTGTTGGAGCAGATGATCTCTGAGGTCCTTTCCAACCTGAACTCACCTCCTCCTTTTCTCTTCCCTTGCTCTTTTCAGCAGCTTCAAGTTCTGCCTTCTCCATGTCCTCCTGCTGAAGCTCAGCCATGTGGAGCAGCAGGGGTTTAACTCTGTACTTGGTGGACTTCTCCACCCCCTCTTTTGGCACCTGCCTCTGCAAGAGCAAGAGTGTGGCTGTGAAACCCAGCAGAGTGCAACAGGAGGGAGAAAATGGATGGCTCAAAGGTTGCCCTCAGTTCCCAGCCCCTGGCAGTTGGTAGTGCTGGAACTGCTGAGCAGGAATTCAGTGAGGCCAAAGAGGCCTCTTAAGGAATGAACATCCTCCTGTGGCTGGAAGGGCTAAGGGCATCTTGGGGTGCAGGAGCAGGGCTGTGGGGAGTAGGTGGAGAGAGGTTCTCCTCCCCCTCTACTCTGCCCTGCTTGAAAGAGTCCAGAGCAGAGCCATGAACATGTGGAACATCTTTGCCAGTGCCATGGGCAGAGCAAGCAAGGCTGCAGCTGGCACCAAGCTGTGTGGCACAGGGGACTTGCTAGAGGGCAGGGATCCATGCAGAGGGAGCTGGGCAGGCTGCAGAGCTGTGCCCAGGCCAAGCTCATGGCATTCAACAAGGCCAAGTGGAAGGTCCTGCAGTTGGGTGGGAGCAATCCCAGGCACAGCTCCAGGCTGGGTGGGGAATGGCTGAGAGCAGCTCTGAGGAACAGGATCTGGGGGTGTGGGGTGAGGAAAAGCTCAAGAGGAGCTGAGAGCAGCTCTGAGGAACAGGACCTGGGGGTGTGGGGTGAGGAAAAGCTCAAGAGGAGCTGAGAGCAGCTCTGAGGAACAGGACCTGGGGGTGTGGGGTGAGGAAAAGCTCAACAGGAGCTGAGAGCAGCTCTGAGGAACAGGACCTGGGGGTCTGGGGTGAGGAAAAGCTCAACAGGAGCTGAGAGCAGCTCTGAGGAACAGGACCTGGGGGTCTGGGTTGATGCAAAGCTCAGCAGGAGCCTGCAGTGTGAGTGCAGCCCTGATACAACCCTGTGCTGGGCTGCAGCCAGAGCAGTGTGGGCACAGGGCAAGGGAGGGGATTCTGCCCCTTGGCTCTGCTCTCCTCACACCCCACCTGCACTCCTGGGGGCAGTTCTGGAGCCCCCAGCACAAGCAGGACATGGAAGTGTTGGAGCCAGTCCAGAGGAGGCCACCAAGATGCTGAGAGGGCTGCAGCAGCTCTGCTCTGAGCACAGGCTGAGAGAGTTGGGAGCAGCCTGGAGAGGAGAAGGCTTGGAGGAGACCTTGGAGTGGCCTTGCAGGAGCTGAAGGAGGCTACAGGAAGGCTGGGGAGGGACTGGTGACAAGGTCTGGGAATGAGAGGAGGAGGAGGAATGGGTTTGAAGTGGCAGAGAGGAGATTGGAACTGGATGTTAGGACAGTAAGGGTGGGGAGAGCCTGGCACAGGTTGAGGGTGGTGAGACACTGGCACAGGTTGCCCAGGGAGGTTGTGGAGCACAGAATCACCCAATGTGATCTTTGATCACATTGGGTGATTCTGTGCTCCACAACCTCCCTGGAGGTGTTCAAGACCAGGTCAGATGAAGCCTTGAGCCACCTGCTCTAGTGTGAGGTGCTCCCTGCCTATGATAGCAGAGAGGTTGGAACTGGCTGAGCTTTGAGATCCCTTCCAACCTTACCCACTCAATGACTCCCTGCCAATGCAAGGATCTCACCTGCTGTGGCTTGCTGAGCAGTGGGCACAGCTCCAGGCTCTGGTCCAGGTTGCACATCTCCCTGGTGGCGTAGCCATGCACGCAGTAGGCATTGTAGCCAGCTCCAAGCAGCAGGGAGCACAGCAGCACACTGAAGTCAAAGCAGTTCCCTCTCTGGCAGCTCAGGATGGTGGTTGGGGAATAGAGAGAAGTGGGCTTGAAAAGGAGAGAAGCACAGATGGGGTCAGCAAAGGGAGTTTCTTTCTGCTCAGCACCTCTTGGGCTGCACTTTTGGCTGTGTTTTGAGGCTCTTGCTCCAAGAAGGGCATTGAGGAGCTGGAGCAGGTCCAGAGAAGGGCAGCAGAGGTGGGGAAGGGGCTGGGGAGGAACAGCTGAGGGAGTGTTTAGTGTGGAGAAGAGGAGGCTGAGGACAGAGCTCTCCACAGCTCCCTGAGAGGAGGTTGCAGTGAGGTGGGTTTGGGCTCTGCTCCCAAGGAACAAGCAAGGGAAGGACAGGAATGGGCCTCAAGTTGCCCCAGGTGAGGTTTAGGTTGGACACAAGGAACAATTTCTTGCTCAGAAGAGTGGGCAAGGCCTCAAACAGGCTGCCCAGGGCAGTGCTGCAGTCCTCATCCATGGAAGGGTTCAAAGCTGTGTAGATGTGGTGCTGAGGGCCAGGATTGGGTGGTGCTGAGGCCAGGGTTGAGTGGTGCTGAGGCCAGGGCTGAGTGATGCTGAGGACCAGGCTTGGGTGATGCTGAGGGCCAGGGCTGAGTGGTGCTGAGGGCCAGGGCTGGGTGGTGCTGAGGACCAGGGCTGGGTGGTGCTGAGGCACAGGGCTGAGTGGTGCTGAGGGCCACGGCTGAGTGATGCTGAGGACCAGGCTTGGGTGATGCTGAGGACCAAGCTTGAGTGGTGCTGAGGGCCAGGGCTGAGTGATGCTGAGGACCAGGCTTGGGTGGTGCTGAGGGCCAGAGATGAGTGATGCTGAGGGCCAGGGCTGAGTGGTGCTGAGGGCCAGGGCTGAGTGGTGCTGAGGGCCAGGGCTGAGTGATGCTGAGGACCAGGCTTGGGTGATGCTGAGGACCAGGCTTGAGTGGTGCTGAGGGCCAGGGCTGAGTGGTGCTGAGGACCAGGCTTGGGTGATGCTGAGGACCAGGCTTGGGTGGTGCTGAGGGCCAGAGTGTGACCCAAGCCCCCTGCAGCCCCTTTCTTACCAGTGTGAGAGGGCACTTGAGGGGCTCCATGGTGAGGAAGTCAGAGATGAAGCTGGCACAGCCATCCCAGTTGTAGAGCTCTGAGTAAGGCAGCAGGGTTGGCCTCAGTGTTGTGCTCACAAACTTCTGGGAGGCAAAAGAAGGGCTTGGGTTAACCAAGAGATGTCCTGGATAAAGCCAGCCCTGGAGTCCTGCAAGGTGAGCACCCCCAAACATCTCTTCATCCACCAGTGAGCACCCATGCATGAGCAACTCTGCACCTCCCCAAGGTGAGCCCCCCTGCACCCCCAAACATCTCTTCATCCACCAGTGAGCACCCATGCATGAGCAACTCAGCACCTCCTACATGGGGAACCCCTGCACCCCCCCATGCTCAGCACCCCTGCACCCATGGGTGCAGCTGTTATGCCCCTGTGTTTCCCCAGCCACCTGCTGCTTGGCTCCCAGGCACAGGGATGGGCTTTGCCCAGGAGCTGGGCTCCTAGAGAAGCACAGAATGGATTGGGTCAGAAGGAAACACCTTCAAGAGCATCCAGTTCCAACCCCTGCCCTGAGGAGAGGGCCTTGGGGGTGCTGCTGGAGGAGAAGCTCAGCAGGAGCCAGCAGTGTGCACTTGCAGCCCAGAGAGCCAAGCAGAGCCTGGGCTGCAGCAGCAGCAGTGTGGGCAGCAGGGCCAGGGAGGGGATTCTGCCCCTCTGCTCTGCTCTGCTGAGAGCCCACCTGGAGTCCTGCATCCAGTGCTGGAGCCCCTGGCACAAGAGGGCTGTGGAGATGCTGCAGAGTGTCCAGAGCAGGGCCAGGAGGATGCTGAGAGGCTGCAGCAGCTCTGCTGTGAGCACAGCCTGAAAGAGTTGGGGCTGTGCAGGCTGCAGCAGAGGAGGCTCCCAGGGGACCTTCTGGTGGCCTTGCAGCATCTGCAGGGGGCTCCAAAAAAGCTGGGGAGGGACTTTGGAGGCTGCCAGGGAGTGGCAGGAGTGGGGGGGGCTGGAGCAAAGCTGGAGGTGGGGAGAGTGAGGCTGGAGGGGAGGAGGAAGTTGCTGAGCAGGAGAGTGGGGAGAGGCTGGACTGGGTTGCCCAGGGAGGGGGTTGAGGCCCCATGGCTGGAGGTGTTTGAGGCCAGGCTGGCTGAGGCTGTGTGCAGCCTGCTCTAGGGTAGGGTGTCCCTGGGCATGGCAGGGGTTGGCACTGCCTGCTCCTTGTGCTCCCTTCCAGCCCTGCCTGCTTCTGTGACTCTGTGATAAGGCAGCTGACCTTCAGGCTCTCCCTGGAGCCTACCAGTCCTCCTCTCTTGCTCGGAGGTGGCAACTGTTTGGCACAGAGAAATCACCTCCTTTGTCTGTGCCTAGAACTTGAGGCTCATCTCAGACCCATTTCAGACAGGAGCCAGATCATCTCCAGCTCTTCTCCTAGCTCCCACCATGACAAACAGCTGCTGCCCTCCCCAGCTTTTCCAGCCTCTAGCAGCTTTCTGCCTTGCATGTTCCTGATGCAAGAGGTGGTGAGGAGAGCTGGGTTAAAGTAGCACTTCTAGATCAGAGGGAATTAAGGGTTGGAAGAGACCTCTGGAGAGCTTCCAGTCCAACCTCCCCTGCCAGAGCAGGAAGGGATCTCAAAGCTCAGCCAGTTCCAACCTCCCTGCCATAGGCAGGGAACACTTCCCACTAGAATAGGTGGCTCAAAGCTTCATCCAACCTGGTCTTGAGCACCTCCAGGGAGGTCGTGGAGCACAGAATCACCCAATGTGATCAAAGATCAAAGATCACATTGGGTGCTTCTGTGCTCCACAACCTCCCTGGGCAACCTGTGCCAGGCTCTGCCCACCCTCACTGTGTCTCTGTGCTCCACAACCTCCCTGGGCAACCTGTGCCAGGCTCTCCCCACCCTCACTGTGTCTCTGTGCTCTACAACCTCCCTGGGCAACCTGTGCCAGGCTCTGCCCACCCTCACTGTGTCTCTCTGCTCCACAACCTCCCTGGGCAACCTGTGCAAGGCTCTCCCTACCCTCACTGTGTCTCTCTGCTCCACAACCTCCCTGGGCAACCTGTGCCAGGCTCTGCCCACTCTCACTGTGTCTCTGTGCTCCACAACCTCCCTGGGCAACCTGTGCCAGGCTCTGCCCACCCTCACTGTGTCTGTGCTCCACAACCTCCATGGACAACCTGTGCCAGGCTCTCCCCACCCTCACTGTGTCTGTGCTCCACAACCTCCATGGACAACCTGTGCCAGGCTCTCCCCACCCTCACTGTGTCTCTGTGCTCCACAACCTCCCTGGGCAACCTGTACCAGGCTCTGCCCACCCTCACTGTGTCTCTGTGCTCCACAACCTCCCTGGGCAACCTGTGCCAGGCTCTGCACACCCTCACTGTGTCTACTCCACAACCTCCCTGGGCAACCTGTGCCAGCCTCTCCCTACCCTCACTGTGTCTCTACTCCACAACCTCCCTGGAGGTGTTGAATGAGGTTGAAGGAGGCTTTGAGCACCCTGAGCTAGTGAAAGATGTCCCTGCCCATTTCTGATGTGTGTGTGGGGGGGTTAAACCCAGATGCTCATTGAGGTCCCTTCCACCCCAGACCATTCTGTGACTCCATCAACCCCTGTGCCCACGGAACAACAACCTCCTGGCTTCGTGCTGCCAGGGTGCCCGCAGGCTGCTGTGTGCCTGCTTAGGGGGCTGAGAACAGCCTCAGGGTGCTAGGAGCAGGCTTCCATTCCCCTTGGCTAGGCAGGAACTGTGGAAGCCAAGGTCCTGTGTGGCAGCTTCAGCCTCACAGCACCCCCATACCTGCACCCCACACTCGTTGGCTGGGTGGAGGAAGAGTGGCTGGCGGGCAGGGCAGAGGTGCTTGTACTGCTGCTGGAAGTGGGCAGCCAGGGCCAGCAGCTTCTCTTCCTGCAGGGTATTGGTCTGGTATGAAGCTGGCAGCTGGGATGTGTCGATGGATCTGCAGTCAAAATGATTTCTAGGGCAGGAGGAGGCAGAGAGGCAGAGGTGAAAAGCTGGGAGCAAGTTAAGCACAAGGAGCTGGGAGTGGAATGGTGCCAAGGGGCTCCTTGTTTGCCAGGGGGCTGGGCAAGGTCTGAGGTCATCCTCTCAGCTCTTAGCTGCTCTCAGCCTCTTCTCCCGAGTAACTCAGGCCAGGACAAGAGGAGATGGCCTCAAGCTGGGCTCCTGAATTGCAGAGAGCTGCTGAGGTGCTGGAAGGTGCTGAGAGAAGGGCAGCAAGGCTGGGGAGGGGCCTGGAGCACAGCCCTGTGAGGAGAGGCTGAGGGAGCTGGGGGGGTGCAGGCTGCAGCAGAGGAGGCTCAGGGCAGAGCTGATTGCTGCCTGCAGCTGCCTGCAGGGAGGCTGTAGCCAGGTGGGGTTGGGCTCTGGTGCCAGGCAGGCAGCAGCAGCAGAAGGGGCCCCAGGCTGAAGCTGTGGCAGGGCAGGTGTGGGCTGGCTGTGAGGAGGAAGCTGCTGGCAGAGAGAGTGATTGGCACTGGCATGGGCTGCCCAGGGAGGTGGTGGAGTGGCCATGGCTGGAGGGGTTGGAGCCAAGGCTGGCTGGGCACTGAGTGCCATGGTGTGGTTGGTTGGGCAGGGCTGGGTGCTAGGTTGGCACTGAGTGCCATGATGTGGTTGGTTGGGCAGGGCTGGGTGCTAGGTTGGGCACTGAGTGCCGTGGTCTGGTTGGTTGGGCAGGGCTGGGTGCTAGGTTGGCACTGAGTGCCATGGTGTGGTTGTTTGGGCAGGGCTGGGTACTAGATTGGCACTGAGTTCCATGGTGTGGTTGTTTGGGCAGGGCTGGGTGCTAGGTTGGCACTGAGTGCCATGGTGTGGTTGTTTGGGCAGGGCTGGGTACTAGATTGGCACTGAGTTCCATGGTGTGGTTGGTTGGGCAGGGCTGGGTGCTAGGTTGGCACTGAGTGCCATGGTGTGGTTGGTTGGGCAGGGCTGGGTGCTAGGTTGGCACTGAGTGCCATGGTGTGGTTGGTTGGGCAGGGCTGGGTGCTAGGTTGGCACTGAGTGCCATGGTGTGGTTGGTTGGGCAGGGCTGGGTGCTAGGCTGGCCTGGCTGAGCTTGGAGCTCTCTTCCAACCTGCCTGATTCTATGATTCTAAGCTGCACCAGGGGAGGGTTAGGTTGGAGATGAGGACAAACTTGAGTGCAGGAGCAGTCAGGGATTGGAAGAGGCTGCTCAG